>NC_056745.1:1331292703-1331346125 GCF_019279795.1 Protopterus annectens
GAGATAATGTGCACAAAAATATACTCCTACCTTAAGTACTGGAAACTTATTCTTTTCTCCCTTTAGTTTAAACCTTCCCTTAGTTAATATGGAGTTACACAGAAACGGGTACTTATCAGAAGGATACTGAAAACAGAGCAAGGAAAGATGAGCTGGATGAATAAGAGTAACTAGTGAAAAGGAGTTTCACAGATTAGTATAGTGTAAACTGAAAGGGACAGAAAATATGAGTTGTAATGTGATCACTTTTGCTGTCATGAATTCTTATAAATTAACTGGACTTGAAATAGTCTGGTTCTGAAATGTGCAGAATTTTTTAGCACTTTTTCACAACCATGTTTCATCCTATGGCCTTCTTACCCAGTGCCCCACATCCATGCTGGGTCTGCTACTTTTCTGTACCCCTGGATTAACTCGGATTTTGTTAGGGCTAGTTACAGAACCTAAGGGCATACTGGGAGTTTTGAAAGTCACCATCAGCCAGAGGGGGGGTTACTTTAGGCCTACCTCATTACACCCCCTATTGCAGCTTTTGCAGTCACATCTGGAGGGGGGTGCAGTGGGAGTGTATGAAGTATGACCACCCCACCTCTGCAGCAACTCAACTAGGCCCACAACCCCCCCCAACTTTGGGCAATGCTGACCCAACATGACATCCCTAGACTCCACCAGGGACTGCCATGAGGAGCACCATGTAACCACCCATCCCTTCACTGCCACTCCTTCAGTCACTAAATGCGCAGAATTATGTAGCTGTACCGGACTGAAAAATATGTTGACATTAACTGTTTACAGTCTCCAAGGAATTCTTGAGTCAGCAATAAAAATACTTACCATCTCTATCATGACACCCACAACTATGTCTCCCTATCATGGTTTTGGAGAATGAGGGCCATTGGGATCCAGTTGATTGCATAGACTTGGAGGGGACATAAACAGATATGTGGTTCTACATGTGAATTAAAATCCAAAAGCCTTGCCAGCATTATAAACCATAAATGTCCTCTGTATATGAAAGTCTCTGACAAGACTGGGCTACAAGTCATCTGAACTAATGATATCCCTACTGAAAGCAAACCAAAAGACAGACAAAACCTCACAACTTTGCAGGCAAGATGTAAATACTGCACAGTTAAAACAGAGCAATCTGAACACTAACTACCCCTCCTGTATACCAAGATCACCACTTACTGCAAAAGACTGAAGCATTACCTGTCTGGTAGTCTTCATTTGGTCAAAGCTGGTTGTATCTAGCCACCAAACAAAGGACATCACTGAAATACTCCCATTTATCCCTGTATTCTCTATGTTGCAAGTGTCAACTATCTCAAAAAATATGGGTCATCCATTCAAGTTGTTTCTCCTAAACAGTCAAATCAGAACTCACTAAAAGGATTCTAATATGGAGGCAAAGGTCCCACACCACATCATGAACAAGACAGAATCCTTTGTATCGCTTTATTGAATACAAATAACTCAAAGGTGCCAAACCATGGGATAAAATATACTTTTTTCATAAGTACAGATTCAGATACTTGGACACATCCAGTTGAGTTTTGCTGCAAAGCAATTCATTCAGGCAAGCAAATAGTATCCAGAACTGAAAGCATGTTTCCCCATTCACTCTCCCTATGCTGCAATCTTATAAACAAAAAAACACGGTACTTAAACAACGAAAACAATCCATTAGCCACCAAATCCTCAGCAGCCCTACATCAACTGAACCTTCAAAATGATATTTTGTAAACTTTATAGAAATATGAACTTTTGTTTGCTACAGCTACATTGTAAGTCAAGCCGAGCCAGAGTTCTTGCCCAGCCTTGCAGTGCCAAAAGAAGTAATATGGTGCTGTCTCACAACAGCCTCCTTACCATTCCCTTTATGTTCTTTTGCCAAATTTGCACTGTAATTCTACCTATCGAGTTCTGGATCTAGACAATCATGATAACTTTATCACTTCAGTCTTTTGTAAGAACAGACTTGTTGCCATCTGCCAAAAACAAAGGGATATATTTTCTGCTTGGTACTGCATCTGATTAATCCTACTCCTGCTGCTTGGAAGCTGAAAGATAAGCTACTCCACATTGCTTGTTGCTAACCAATAAGTAAAAGGTAGGGACACACAAACCTGGCCAACAGCACTCACAGGAGGGTTCATGCTGCATGTGTTGCTTTTTTCACTGCCCTAACTCATGAACACTATGTATTCTATGCTTGTAGCTCACATGTGCTGCATCCCTGGTGGTCACGGTGTCTGCAAACCTATGCTTCTTACTGAATCTTTGAAGAAGTCCTACTACAAAATTACACTGACTGACCAGAGCTCAACATAAGTAAAATGGTTGTACTCAGTCAGGCAGTGAAATTCACTAAAACAGACTTTACTGAAATGTACCCAAAAAGTGCTGTTTTAAAATTGAGTGCTATTGCATATCTGGCATATGCTAGGCCACGCCCTTGGTGAAATGTAACATCAGGTGGTTCTACAGATCCTATGCAGCTACCCCATCCCCTTAGTTCTCCCCATGTCAGAAACATCATGGTAACCAACTATGTACCCTCATGTAGGAGGCTAACAGTTATTGCTACAAAAAAGTCAGAAACCTACTAGCGGCAAATTCAAAACTTAGGTCTTGGAAAAACAGAAATGGCTAAAAATGGTGATGGCTGTGAGTAGGGATATGTGTACCAAACAGTTATACTAGAGTGAAGCTTATAAAAGCAGGTAGGTGGGATGAAGAGAGGTACAATGAAACTGGATAACAGGTACAGCATGACAGGAAGAGGCAGAAGGAGTAAAGTGGTTAAAATGGTACAGGAGAAGTGTGATGCCAAAAGGTGCAACAAATAAAAAGGTAGTACCATTTCAATAGCAAACAGATATCAAATAGGAACATATTGTGGAGCAATGAAGTTACTTATAAGGTAAGACAGAGGAAAAAGAACATTAAAATGCCAAAGCATTGTTTTGCTTCAGATGTTTAAAGTGTCAAAAATGTGCACCATGAGTCAAAGGATTCACATGTTGAGTAGAATAAATTGTGTGTTGTCATTGAGAACATGATTTGCAAGTAGGAGAAAAAAAAAATCAGCAAAAAATATTTTTTTCTGAAGACTAGGCAGAAAACTATTAAAATATACAATATGGTATGTAAGAGGCAAATCATTGAAGTGGTTGTCCGATTTCCACCCATGGAAATTTAAAGACATTTGCCTCTTACAACATCTTCAAGCATACTAAGTCAATATAACGTAACAGACA
Source organism: Protopterus annectens (assembly GCF_019279795.1). NCBI lineage: Eukaryota > Metazoa > Chordata > Ceratodontiformes > Protopteridae > Protopterus > Protopterus annectens. Next base: position 1,331,295,967 of record NC_056745.1, read on the forward strand.
TACCTTGGGTAAAAAAAAACAAAGCGTGTGAAGTGGATAAACATAAACCAAAAAACAAAAATTCCACTCAGTGATCCACTTGAGGCAGAAATTAAGCAGTTGAACCACACTTTACTCGACAAAACGCAATAAAATCTGGTAAGCGTTTTCCTCCATCTAATGACATGACTTTTTTCAAAACCAAGTTTTTTTTGGGTTTTGAGAAAGTCCTGTCATTAGATGGACGAAAGCACTTATCGAATTATATTGTGTTTTGTCGAGTAAACTGTGGTTCAACTGCTTAATTTCTGCCTCAAGTGGATCACTGAGTGGAATTTTTGTTTTTTATACCTTGAGTAAAAGAAAAATAGTTTGTATAAGATCTACCCATTCACCCCAGTTAGAAGTAAAATAACAAAAAAAAAAAAATAGCTTTTTCCACAACAATGATCAAGAACATTATTTATTGATCCACACCCCAAATCCTGACTCCCTGTCTCTACCCCGAGCAACAAAGGTATACAGTAAGACTACACAGTCTAAGTAGGAAAAGTCCCTGCCTTCTTTCAAATCTGATTCAAAACAACCTACCATCTTCAAATCTCAATCCCTACCAACATACTTGTTTAGTCTAGTTCAAATTCTGCAAAGAAGTCAAATGTACTGAAAAGTGGGATAGAAGCAACTGCATGTAGGTGATGCACTATGAAAAGTCATGCACTTCACATTTCAAATAAGTGGGAAACGAGTCAAGTGAACCCATAAGAATCTTGTGATCCATTACTATCTTCTCATAACACACAGAGAACAGCATTTATTCTTCATACATGTCTACAGACGTACTAATCCTCCCCAACCTAACAGCACAAACTGTACAATGTAAAGAACAGGACTATAGTCATAGAATTTTTAAGACCGATTGCTCCAACTACTGTTAACCAGTGCAACAGATCAGAGCTTCAAACCTCCAGTAACCAAGTTACCCAGAACTCTAGGACATGAACTGAGCAGTAATGCCAGGCAGGAGGGCAAGAAGGCAACCTAAGTTTAATTAGTGGCTCAGATGTTGAAGGAATAGGGTATGGAGTGGGACTGAGTGGATTATGTCATCTTGAGCTCACCCACTATAGTGCGAGGGGGGGGGGGTCTGTACAAGCTAGACATTCCTTGATTGAGGATGGACTGCGATTCCCTGTCTGAAAACCAGCTACCACTCTGTGGCAAAGGAGGAGCTTGTGTGGACTGGCTTCACAGGTGGTGATTCTTGTGATGTAATTTATCTCCACCCAGTAATGATTCCCACCCACCCCGAACAGTCACATACATGATGTTTGGCCCTAGTTCTTACTCTGTTAAAGGGAATATGGCAATCTTATGGGGAAAATGACTGCATGGCACTATCTCTTCGGAGAAGAATGGCACACTTGCATGATTATAACCCTCTCCCCCAATAGAGAAAATCCGAGAGGAGAAAATGAGCCAACATTGAATAGGTAGATGTCCGCAGCAGATGGTGATGGCCAAAAAACAATACTTTCTCAACAGCCATACAACTACAGCAGATCATCACCTTACTAACAACTAGCAGCAATACTTCATTAGCCTGTTGCTGCAGCACTTGATCAGTATGCTTGCAGGTCCAAAACACGACTTTGTTGGTAACTGCTTCTCTCTTAGTTGGGTCAGGTCAGCAGGATATCACTACTGCAGGAAAAGTTGGCAAGTCTGATTGGTTCATAATTCAGCATTCCCACTGCAAGTTTAAAGACCAGAAGTGCAACCCTCAGAACTGAAACAACTCAAAGTCCTTAATTACACTTTGCAGAATTCCCTTTTCTACAAGACACAGCAATCCTCAGAGTTAGTATATACAAGATGCAGGGATGAGGGGGTACAGCCCTTTACACTGAAGGATGCAGAGTTTGTCCCCTGCGAGAAATGTTTTTTAAATGTGCTACAGCAACTTCTGTAGTTTGTTTCTTGGGAACACCACTTACCTTTCATAGTTTCAAGACTTGCGCTATCAAATCTTAAACTTCCAATAGTTTGTCCCCTGTTATTTTTGGCTCTGTTCCAACAGCTCTTAATATTCACCTTCAAAATATTAAACACTACGTCTCACAATGTGGAACAAATGGGTAAAATGGGGGGCATTAACAACTTCAGCTAGGAAGCTTTCAGCACGGTTAATAACTTCATAATTAGAAAGTAATTCTTTAAAATAAATTAATATGATGTGATGCTATTTATTTACCACTGATATTGTTAAAAAGGTCTTAATGAATGGAAAGCAGCAATTTATGCAGTGTTGGCATGAATGAAATTGATCAAAATGTTTCCATCCCCCATCACCCCTTTTTTCCAATATTTTCACACAGGGTCGAGGTATCACATCAATAGTGACCATTATCTAGTGCCACTGTTCACATTACCAGGTGGGCAGCCAGTCCTAAAAAGGTTGTTCTCATAGCCGGCCTTAGGTATAGGCCAACTAGGCGTGCGCCACTCTAGTAGCGGCGCTTTTCCAGTATTTTTTTGGTGTAGGTAGACCAGGATGGGAGCAATGGGTGGTGTGGTGGGGGGCGCTGTGGAGCCTTTTTGCCTAGGGCACCAGTTGACCTAAGGCCGCTCCTGGTTGTTCTTCTATACCACACAACATCTACAACCAGTTTAGAGAGCCCAATCCATCTAATCTGTGTCTTTGGAATGTGGGAGGAAACTGCAGCACCTGGAGAAAAAAAAAAACACTCAAACACAGGAAGAACATGTAGATTCCACACAGAAGGCATCACAGCTGAGAATTATACCAGAGGACCACTTGCTGTGATGTGACAGCAGCATTACCCAATGCCCCACTGTATACTGCATGAAAACAACAAAAATAAACGTTAGTGTGGGTTGATTTTTTTGTATTACTGTATATACATATACACATTTCACTTTACTGACCTGTCATAAAGAGTTTGAAAAAAAATGTGTGGCAGTGGCAGACCCTTTAAATGTGGAATAGTATGGCACGTGGAATTTTTTAAGACTCATAATAAGGAGCATTCCTCATAATGAGGTTGCTTTTTCAGAAGTAAGTTTGCTGATTGCTCCTAATTCTTGGGCAAAAAAAATGACAGCTAAGTGTATACGTAATTATACACACGTGTTTACAAACATATGTATGTATATACGTTTCTAAAGACGTGTACTTAATGCTAATATGAACTGACAAAATATTCTAGTTTGTCTAGAATACCAGGTATAGTAACATATAAAATCACCCGCACAGTTCAGAAATGTAAACACTTACCTTTGTTGTTAGCCGTCTGTGCTCTTTATTTCTATTTCCTCGTTTCAAACCCTTTAGTTCTGGTAGGGACTGGCTAGCTCTGCTACATTTGTTATTTCAGAGCAGTAGTACTCCTGAAGAAAAGAAAATGCAAACCCTCAGAGAGAGAAAAAAAATCACTTGAGCAATTTGGATAATACAACGTGCCATAACTACACCAGATCCAAACTTAGATTAGAAGAGCACCTCGTCCTGTCAAAGAATATATCCCCTCCCTCCCTCACATGATCTAATCTGCGCAAACTCGCATATCGACGCAAAATATATCCCCGTCGAAAGAGGAAACAAATTACTTGAGTTACTAGATGAAAAAGAAGTAATCGGATTTAAAAAAGTGTGTTATCCCTTAGCCGAGGTAACTTGAATAACTATTCAAAAAACAAAGGAATAGAAAGAAAATCAACTGAAAGATAATTGTGCGAGCAACTAGATGTGAAGTCTGTGCAATACTTCTACCACCATTGTGCACGGGTGTACAATCTGTCCAGTATAGGGTTGCACGAGGCAAGAATGAAAATTTAAGTTTTAGAAGACCCCCTACGTAAGTAGTGACATTTCTGGGTATGCTGAGCCTCGCAGAATGAAAAATACTTATCTATTATCCCCGATGTTGACTCAGAATTTGGGACGGCCTCTCTTAATCCATTTTACAAATACTGACTTTTGGAGAAATGTGATGAACTACACTTAGTTGAGTTATTCTTATTAAACCTTAGAAAATGTATATAACTCACAGTTTCTTACTCTGTCAGTGTCTTAAGTTTTTCACTGATTTGTTACTTAGGGTTGCCACCTTTTCAAATGGCCAAAGTGGGACATTTTTGCTACAAACGTCAGATTTTGCAGATCAAAACATACCCATGGCCAGCACAAAGGACAGAGCTTCACTTTTTTGCATAAATAAACTTTTATTCTTGTAGCATTTTAGTTGCTTATTATGTTTCTTATAACATTTAGGTGTTTCAGATACATAATAACTGTTTTATGCAACTATTACATAAAATAGAGGAAATATTGTTATCCTAAAATCTCAGGACATTTGCCATTTTTTCAATTTTTTGCAGGACACAACTGCCCAAAGAGGGACTGTCGCTCGCAAAGTGGGATAGGTGGTAACCATAGTTAAAATGAGTAGCACTTAAAGTATGTTGACCTCAATGACTGGAACTTGTAATTTTGGAGCAAGAAAAAGCCTCCCTCATATTATAAACAGTACACACAGATGCACATATATAACAATTGTACATAACATCGGTGTGCAGTTTTAGTACATATGTAGAAAAAAGTAACCCTGGAGTTAGGACTTAGTGGGCGGGGGAGTTCCCGGTTTGATTGACAGAAAGGGGCTTGGTCCCTTCAAATTGCTTGCACGGTGATAACGGAAAGCTGTAGACCGTACCAGTGCTTTTGCGTAACTCTCAGAACGTTACAGCAGTTGCGTAGCATCTAGAAGCTGCTACTTGTTTTATTTTACTTGTTTTTACATTTGTTAACCGGGTTAGTCCGACTGGTCCCAGAGAGCTCATTTTCAATGGAGACTGGGGAGAAAAGCTCCAGGAAAGTAAATTAGTAAAAATAAGAAGAAAAAAAAACCAGCTAAGAATTGAAGTTGTAAGATATTTAACAGTACAAAACAGAGAAAGAGAAATATACAACAGGAATATCTACAAGCCAAAAGTACAGTATTATGAGAATGCAGTAGCAATATGAGAAATTTGGTTAGCATTAATATACACGGAAATATAGCAATGCCTTAAAATAAAAAATATTTTCTAATATGTAATGTACAATTCAGAGTAACATCATGACGTAGTACATCAAAGATGCATTTAGTAGCATAGGTACTAAGTGCAAAGAGAGTAATTTGTGTAGACAGTTTAGATAGCAAACACCAGGCAGATATGTTAATCAAGAGAAGAAGAAAAATTCATTAGGTTATTTCCTAACAAGTACAGATCCATGCATGTCGGAAATGAATTTTTAGTTGCTTTTTGAATTCGCCACTTTTGGTAGTGGAGGGAAGGGACATTGGAAGTTTGTTCCATGAATATGCAATTGAATGACTCTAAAGTATTTTTCCAATATTTTTGTTTAGATTGGTCACCTGAAGTAGGTTTTGTTGTGTGCTTCTGAGGTCACGATTGGGTGTGTAGGGTGTAAGTATGGATTTAAGGGCATGGCAGAAGTTGGGGCTAATCAGAAAGCTATGTGCAATTTGTAGTTGTGATATTTGAAGCATATTGGGCACTGCTCTGAATTTCTTTGCTCAGTAAATGAAGCAAAGCTAAGACTAATGGATAGAAAACCCATTAATATTACTCATAGCTTTCAAGTGACCTCATTATAAGGAATCCTCCTCATTTCAAAACCTAAAATTCGACAAACGTACCACTAACAATTGCCAAAGTTCATAAAAACAAGTTCACTCTACCGCTGCAAGAGCTTCCTCGCACAGCAATCCTGAGTCACTATCTGTCGTACCCATCTATTCTGCACCTTACTATACGCTTCCCCCAGTTCTAACTAACCTAAACAAATCTGACCTTCTGAAATTATCTACCTGCTACAATAAAATCTCAAAATTTGTAACTAGTGCTAAGTTTCGTTCTTATCATTGCCTCTTCCTAAGACAACTAGGATGGGTAGAACTCCCTAACCTACTAAAATACAATCAACTTCTCCTGACCCATCAACTGCTATACCAACCAAATAAAATACCTGCCCTCTCTGGTCTGCTCACCTTCCATAATGTTGCGCTTCAACTAAGATCTTCCAATATCGCACTACTGACTGTTACCAATTGCTGGACATAGCTCAGGCCAGTCTTTATTCCTATGCAGTTGCTAAGGCCTGGAACTCTCTACTCCCTGACATTAGATGTCATAAATAGTAAACATACTTTCATATCCCTACTAAAAGATCTCCTATTCAAAACTTGGATATGTTCCTGTACAGAACCAGACTAATTTCACCTGTTCCTGATTTTTAACATCCCTAGATCACAGGTGTACTGTGTAGTTTCACTTAGTGCATAATACTGTGAACCAGGTGTTTAGGCCACCTTTATAGTTATGATTTTGTAGTTTATGAACCTGTTTGTGTATGGAAACTTCTTTTTGAATTTATGTTCAAGCAAGTGTATATTTGTTGTATAATATCTTGTTTAATTTGTTTCTCAATATTGTAACCACTGTATGCTGCATCATTTGTAAAACTCTGATTTTACTTCTTTTGTATGTTCTATGCTTTGTACAAAATAGCTATGTTTATATAATTTTTTTGTTTTTTTTTATAATTTTGTACTATGTATCTGGAGCTTTTCTTCCTGGGCCTCCACTGAAAACAATCACCTTGTGTCCGGTCGGACTAACCTGGTAAACAAATGGAAAATAAATAAAATAACATTTTGAGTCTTAAAAGTTCATATTCCTGTTTCCCATTTGTAGGGCATATTATATATTTATTGTTAAGAATTTTTTTTTTAATTAAAGTCACTTACAGCCCGGAGATATGCTCAGCAAGCAGTAATGCCCAACAGGTTGTTTGTTACTGTGAAACTAATGCCTAATGCCTGCCAAAGGGTGTTGGCCTGTACACCCCTGGAAGGACATTATTTACACAGTAACACACAACCTGGAGGGCATTATTGTGCTTAGAAAACTGGCTGTCAGTAAAATTGTTGTGTTTTACTTAACTTATTTAGTTTTTATTACTATATTTTTTATGTATTTTTGATGTAAAATTGTTCATACTCCTCATGTTCCAAACTTGCTATAGTATACGTTAATGGTGTTGGAGGAAGCATTTTAGGTACTTTTCCGTTAATGGGGCAACAGCATATTTGGGCTGGTTTTACTGTTGTTTTCCTTGTGGGAGTGCTAATCATTGTCTGACATGTCAGTAATTTATTATTCTACAGTCCTGCTGTGGGTTTTTTTTTTTTTCTGACCATGTGCTGCTAACGAAAAAGTACCGATGTCGGATTGCTAATCATTATGTGACATGTCAGTAATGCTTATGTCACAGGGATGCTGGGGGCTTTTTCTTTTCTCTCACCATGTGCTGCTAACGGGAAAAGTACCTCCAGTTTATAGAGAAAAATGTCATACACTTAACACCGACAACCAAAAAGGGAGCTTTGATGTTGGAAAAATAATTTCCGCTTTTTGGCGACTGTGTCAACACTGCCACCCTACAGCTCTTGGTTCTTCAGTTTGTTTCAAATCCAGTCTTCATGGCCTCTCTGAACCCTTTTGGGTTTTCACCGGGTGATGCAGTGTGTTCACACATACCGACTTTGTGATGTATGCTAAGCTGTGTCCCTTTCATTCTTTTAACTCGCATGGAATTAATTTATTTTCATTTGGAGGATGGGCTAATAGCATAAAGCTTTTCAGGGACTGTGATATATTATAGTATCAAATTAGCACTACAGAACTGTCAAACCATTTACTGACAGCAGAGCATTCTGGGATTTGCTAACAGTCTCAATGGCAACACCCAGATCTGCTCTGCGTTACAGCACAACAGCACGAAAATTACAGAACCAATTGATATTGCCAACATTCTAGCAGATAGGTTCAGTGCTAACTTTACCCCCCTCTCACCCCCTAAAGGGCCCATATCTATACAGGAAGAATGCAGAGTCCCTGTAATCACAATTACGCAGGTAAAAGCTGCACTCTCTAAAGCCAAAAACACAGCATCCATGGGACCGGACAACACCCCAGGCTGTGTTTTACATGAACTTCAGAACGAACTGGCTCCCCACCTAACCACCATGTTCAATCATAGCCTTACGTCAGGCTTTGTGCCCACTGAATGGCGCAAAGCAACAGTTATCAGACTCCACAAAGGGGGAACCACCACTAATCCCGGGAACTATCGCCCTATTAGCCTGATGAGCCTGGTGTGTAAGGCCATGCAATGTATCATGGAACTCATAAACAAAGACATTGGTAACCTCCATACTCTGGACCCTACCCAGTTCGGGTTTGTGAAAGGCAGATCATGCCTCCTGAACCTGATTGACTTCTTTGAGGTAGTCACCAAAGCCGTAGATGAGGGGGCTTTCAACACCATCCCCCATTCTGGAATTATAGCTAAACTCACTAAACTAGATATAAATCCCTACGTCACAAGATGGGTTGCCAACTGGCTCACTGACAGAGCTCACACTGTAAAAGTTGCAGACTCCAAATCTGACTTCAAACAAGTGGAGTACCACAGGGTTCAGTCCTGGGACCTCTCCTGTTTGGTATCTCTTCTCTGAAGTACAGGCTAACACAGAAGGCCTTTGGTTAACGAAGTTTGCAGATGACTGCAAACTAGGAGCCAGTAGAGTCCCCAAATGATGTGGACATCCTACAGAAGGGCCTCACTGAGACAGATGCCTGGTGTCAGAGCCATGGCCTCAAGCTCAATGCCAAAAAGTGCATTGTCATCCCCTTTGGTAAAAACCCTGTACCCATGAACTACCACATAGGCAGCAGTCTACTTAACGCAGAGTGTGTGATAAGAGACCTTGGGAACCAGGTGGACAGTAGTCTCTCCTTTGATAATCACATCGCCGCAGTAGTCAGGAAATCCTTCTACGTGGCACACCTCATCACAAAAGGGTTCTCATCCAGGAAAAAAGAGGTCATTGTTCCCCTCTACTCGACACTCATTAGACCCATTATAGAGTACAACGCCCCTTATGGAATGTACCTCACAAGACATCTGCAGCAGCTGGAAAGGCCACAGAAGTACCTCACAAAGAGGATTACTGGCCTCAAACAGATGCCCTACACTGAACATCTTAAAAAATTCCAGCTTTACTCTGTAGCATATTGCCTACTCCGAGGTTATCTCTGCCTAACATACAAAGCTATGTCAAACCCAGAGCTGTTGGACATGCTACACCTAAAGAAATCCCAATCCCTCTGAGCTACATGCTCTAGGGACCTAAACATTGTCACCACAATAAACAGGACATGCTGGAAGGATAGATTCCTGTCCCAGAGACTTCCCATACTCTGGAACAAGCTACCCATCTATGTCAAGCAAAGTTCCTCATTAGCACTGTTCAAGAAAAGTCTTGATGAGTAGATGAGAAATAGGAAGTACACCCCGGGGATCACTTCTGTGGCTCTGCTCGACAGGCGCACAGGAAAATAACTTTCTTGGGTAGCATAAGCCAGGGAACCTTGTTGGCTAGGCTTTCTTAGGCCCTTGGGCCGATAGCCTAGTACCTACCTATGGACAGTCTGATCCAATTTTGGAACCTTGACAGGGAATAACTGGATTTTCATTTGCAGGAAGGGCTAAGGCATTAAGGTATTTCATTGTTTGTCATTTATTACGTTAAAGTAAATACAAGTGAAATGTCAGAAGCAGGTGGTATAGAATTAAGTGGAGTTGGTGCAGATCTTCATGAGATACTCTGCGGCACAATGTAACTCTAACTGATAGCATTTTAAATGAGCATCATGTTCTTTCATAACTGGGGATACCTGGCGGATAACGGATGCCAACTGCTGCTTGTAAAAGTGTCTTATTTTCCCTAAAAGGCAGTGCTATCTAGAGCTTAGAGCTTTGTGTTTGTTAAGTCGTCGTACTGCTGTTGCCCCGTTAACGGAAAAGTACCGCATTTTACATCCAAAATACAACACTTTAAAAAAATTTGGTTTGTTGCCAGTCATCAGAGATTAAAGCTACTAAATAATGACATACATTTGAATTTTAGATTTTTGTTTCCTTCATAAAAGTCAAAGAACTTTATTGTCATTCAGAACTACACAGCAATGTAGCTGAATGAAATTACAGTGCTTCGTTCTCAATGCAGGAAACAGTTGCACATATAGACAGAGAAAAATTAATAAAGTAAAACAGTAGAAATTTAGTAAATAGCAATTAGTAAGTAAAGTAGGGCAGCAGTGACCCACACCCATCCCATAACAGGAGACAAAGAAAACAAGGAACAATATGAAGGTAATATTGTCATAGCAAAATTTAAACAGTAGCAGCATATCTATGATTAGACTGAATTATTGCACAGTTTGTATATTGCACTTTACAGTCCTTCAGTGTGACTGTGGTGGTGGTGCTGCGGTAGCGTTGTCGCCTCACAGTTAGACGTTGCCCGTTCGATTCTCAGTTAGAGTGTCTTCTGTGTAGCGACATGCGTGAATGGGTGTTCCTTCGTTGAAGGTTGTGCGTTAGGCCCGGCAAGCCAGTACGTAAAAATCTACTGCCAATCATTAGCGGACCGGAGTTCCGCTGTGGCGACCCCTAACCGAGAAAAGCCGAAAGACACAAACAAACAGTCCTTCAGTGTGTAGGTGGGCTACCTTAGTATTACACTTGGTTATTGCACATCTGTAAAATATGCCCCTTGATAGGCTAGTTATGTAACAAACGTCATGGTTCGTTTTTCCCAAGAGTTCAACAGTCTAATGTAGAGCAGAAAGAAACTGTTTTTGGTCTGGTGGTCTTACAGTGCAGGCTTCTGTATCTTCTGCCTGAGGACAGGCAAGTGTACAGACCACTGGCAGGATGTGTTGGATCACTGGAAATCTTTTTGGCCCTGTTGATGCACCAGCATTTGTGTAGATCTTCCAGCGGTGTAAGGGAGGTGCCAGTGATTCTTTCTGCTGCCCTTTCAATTCTCTTGAGAGCCTTCCGATCCTGATAGTTACAGCTCCCATACCAGATAACAAAAGGAATCCAGAGACAGCGCACACAATCCGCACTTTATTCAAAGTATAAAACGTCCAAAACTAGATCACAAAGTTCGTAAACGCTATTACACATCCAGTACATGCGTTTTCGTCAGCCTGTAGCTTAGACTTCATCAGACAAAATGAATTAACTAATTAAGCATTATATAAGCCAATACATTTAAAAGGACCAATAACATTCAAGCATCTAAGTTAAAACCAATGAAAATAGTGACAGTCTGAGGAGCTCATTATAATAAAATTGTGAGTGATTTAAAATCATCTAATAAATATGTAAAAAACTTTTCCTTTAAAATAATTACAGTATTTAAAAGCAGAGGTATTGATTAAAAAATATTGTAGTCAATTAGGTTTCTAGAACCCACAATATAATGAAGCTGTTAGGTTAAAAACTGATAAATGTATTTATGTGCACAGTAATTGTAGTAACGATCCTGATAGTTACAGCTCCCATACCAGACTGCAATGACTGATGAAGTCTTTAGCTATAAACTGACGAAAGTGCTTAATCTACTGGTGAATAAAAGTAAGAATTTTATTTTAGTGTGGACCTGCTGTGTACACTTGGACTGTTTCATTTTTATCTGGTTTTGTGTTTGGTTCCTGGTTATGCAGACTGCAATGCTGTTGATCAGGGCACTTTCAGTGGTGTCCCTATAAAAGGTCTGAAGTATGGAGCTTGGTAAATTTGCCTTCCTAAGTTTCCTTAGAAATTGCAAGAGTTGTTGAGCTTTTCTGACTGTGCTGGATACATGGACTGACTAGGATAAAATTCATGCTAACACAAACCTTTAATTATTTAAACAAGTTTGTAATTTTATAAGAGCAGTAATTAAAATATGTTCCTATTTTTGAGCTTTTGTCGCCATTTATTTCATGCTTTATCCAGATTTCTTCATCTGAAAGGTCCAGAGGAATGCAAACCTCTCTACTGCTGCTGCCAGTGGTCGATCTCTCTCTCTCAAGGTATGCCACAGTAAGAAAATGGTGTACAAACACACGCGCACACACACATACACAGACAAACATATACACACACACACACACACACACACACACACACCTCTGCTTCAGCAAATGCATGCTAAAACAAATCCTGTTATTCAGGTAACTGTCTGATTTTATAAACGCAATCTGTACAATGTGTCCTCATTTTGAGCCTTTGTTTCCCCTTTAATTTAGGCTTTGTCCAGATATGTTGATCTATGAGGTGGTGAAGTATGCAAACCTCTTTTCACTGCTGCTGCCAGAGATCACTTTCATTCTTTTCATAGAATCATAGGAAATTACTAGGCTGTTGGCCCTGAGGCCCTTATAAGCCTTGCCAAGAGTTTAGCCCATGTTTAGATAAGTCAACACCTAAAGCCCCTGTCCAGCAGGGACACAGGTGGAATCCCAGGGGTGTATTTTTGGTTTCCCATCCAGTTGTCCAGGCTGCACTTGAAGGGACAATGAGGTACTCTGCTTGATGTGGAGTGGGAGTCTATTCCACAGATGGGGGAGTCTCTGGGGCACAAATCTGTCCCGCCAACAAGTCCTATTGATGTCACAGACCAGGTTGAGGTCACGCGTGCGGGTTACTCCCATGGAGCTTGACTTGCAGATATGCAGTAGTCCCATCAAGGCGGGGTTTGAGATTGCTTTGTATGCCAGACAGAGGTCACCTATGAGGAGTCTGTATGAAACGGAGTACAGGGACAGGGCTTTTATCCTATCTGTGTAGGGTAGATATTTGAGGCCCTGGATTCTTCTGGTGAGGAACTTCTGTGGTCTCTGCAGCTGTTGCATGTTTTTTGCGAGGTACATGCCAAAGGGGGCATTGTACTCAATAATTTGCTTTATAAGGGAAGAATACAGGGATGTTATGACCTCCTTGTCCCTGAATGAGATGCTCTTACTTATGAGGTGCACCATTTAGAAAGCCTTCTGTACAACGGAAGCAACATGGTGGTCAAAAGTCAGGTTGCTATCAACTTGGGTGCCCAAATTCTTCATAACTGATTGCGTGCTTAGGATATTGTTATTAATGTGATAATATATGGGAACATCACTCTCCCACAAAGGGGATGAGGATGCATTTTTTGGTATTCAGCTTGAGGCCATGTTTCTGACATCAGTCATTTGTTTGGGTGAGACCCTCTTGGAGGATGTCCACAGTACTTGGAGAATTGATGACCATGCCCATCTTGCAGTCATCTGCAAACTTGGTCAGCCATAGCCCACTGGTTTTGGCCTGCATCTCAGAGAAGTATACCCCGAATAACAGAAGCCCCAAGACTAATCCCTGGGGTACGCCACTCGTTACAGGTCTACTGCTTGAGGTGACTTCCCCTATTTTGAGTAGGTGGGTTCTATCAGTAAGCCAGTTTGCTATCCATCTGATAACATATGGATTGATACCTAGTTGAGAGAGTTTGTCTACTATGCCCGAGTGGGGAATAGTGTTGAAAGCCTTGGCCAGGTCAAGGTAGGTGGTGTGCACTGTCTTCCCTTCGTCCATGGCTTTAGTGACTGTCTCAAAAAAGTCAACCAGATTTAACAGACATAACCCCACACAGTTTGGCTTTGTCAAGGGGAGGAGTGTTTGGAGGTTGCCAATGTCCCTGTTAATGAGGTCCATGATAATCCGTTCCATGGCCTTGCAGATCAGGCTAGTTAGGCTGATGGGTCTATAATTTCCCAGGTAGGTGGATGCTCCACCTTTGTGCAAGGGGATGACAGTGGCTGTCCACTCAGCTGGGACAAAGCCAGTACTCCGGCTTTGGTTGAATAGGGTATCTAATGGTGCTACAGCTTCATGCCTGAGTTCATGTAGGATGCAGCCTGGGATGTTATTGGGTCCCATGGAGGCTGTATTTTTGCCTTTGAGAAGGCAGTGATGACCTGTCCCCTAGAGATAAGGGAAGGAGGGCAGGTACGGGGGATGTCCTGATTTACTGATGGGGGGACAGGGGTGAAGTTTTCGTTGAATTTGTCAGCCAGTAGGTTGGCTATATCTACAGCATTTGTGTATGTGGTGTTCTTGTCTACCAGTTTTGAACAGATCTGGGTGCTTCCTTTGAGATTGCAGACATATGTGAAGAAGGCCTTATGATTGTCTTTGGTAGATGTGGCCAATTTGGACTCAAAGTTGGCTTTAGAGGATTTCACTAGTGCTCTTATTTGCTTGTTCAGGCTAAGGAGATATTGCTTCTAATTGAGCACCTGCTCCTTCTTGGTCCTGGACAGCAATTTTTTCCTTTTGTTATATAGTGTATTTATTGCAGATGTTCACCAGACAGGTTTACTCTTCCTTGCAGAGGATGATTTTGTCCTGTCAGGTATTCCAGATTCCATGCATCTGTATACATGCTCGTATAGTACTTTGGTGTAGATTTGGACATTGGAGCCAGATCCAACAGAGGGGGCTGTGAAGTTGTTTATACCATCCCTCAGGAGGTTGTAATCAGCTTTGGAGAAGTTTTTTTGTTTGACCCTAGCTAGAGGGTGTCAGGGGAGATGCTAACTTTGAAAGTGACCGCTTTATGGTTGGATCTTACCAGTGAGGGTGATACTGCAGGGGTGCTGCAGTGGTTACTCATGTTGGTTAATACCAAGTCCATGATATTATCACCACTTGGGGTATTGACTAGCTGCTCCAAGGCATTTGCATTGATAAAATCGGGGAATCTCTGGGCATTTGCATTCTGGCATGAGTAGGTTTTCCAGTCTATGGTTGGGTAGTTAAGGTCGCCCAGGATCAGGGTAAATGGTTGAATCTTGATAGATTCAAAGAGAGCCAGATAGGTGGAGTGGTTATCTGGAGTTACATTTGGGGGCCTGTAGCTAACTATGATTTGAATAGAGGTCTTGTCAATAGTTAACTGCACCTGGAGTGTCTCCTGTGCGTCATACTGTTTGACCAGCCTGGATATGTGTGTGTCTTTAATATACATTGAAACCCCGCCTCCTTTGGCTTTGCTGCCCACAGTTTGGGGTCTGAATGTATGATAGAATGAGTAACCGTCTTCACTCTCTCTGTTTCTTATCTCTCACACACACACACACACACACACACACACACACACACACACACACACACTTTTTTTCAGTTTGAATTATTTTTCTACACTGCCTAAACAGCAGAAGCACTGCTTAGCAAGTGTAAAATAATAACTGGATATATCTCTCTGTCTCTCTTACTCATACACGCATACACTGTCACAAAGACAAAAACACATAGGTAGGTACTAGACTATCAGCCTTGGGGCCTATATAAGCCTAGCCAAAAAAGTTCTCTGGCTTTCGCCACCCAAGAAAGATATCTTCCTGCGCCCCTGTCTAGCAGAGCCACAGAAGTGATCTCCAAGGTGAATTTCCTATTTCCCATCCAGCTGTCGAGATTTTTCTTAAAGAAGGGTAATGAGGAGCTTTGCTTGACATGAATGTGGGTAGTCTGTTCCAGAGCATGGGAAGTCTCTGGGACAGGAATCTATCCCTCCAGCATGTTCTGTTTATTGTGGTGGCAAGGTTTAGGTCCATGGAGTTTGTGGCTCGGAAGGATTGGGGTTTCTTTAAGTGAAGCATGTCCAACAGATCTGGGTTTGACATGGCTTTGTGTGTTAGGCATAGGTCGCCTCTGTGTAGGCGATAAGCGACAGAGTAGAGCTGGAGTTATTTGAGACAGTATATGTATGGGATCTGTATGAGGCCAGTAATCCTCTTAGTGAGGTGTTTCTGTGGCCTTTCTAGTTGTTGTAGATGTCTTGCAAGGTACATGCTAAACGGTGTGTTGTATTCTATAATTGGTGTGATGAGGGATGAGTAGAGAGGAACAATTACCTCTTTTTTTCTGGAGGTGAACCCCTTTGTGATGAGGTGTGCCACGTAGAAGGATTTCCTGACTACTGTGGCAATGTGATTATCAAAGGAGAGACTACTGTCCACCTGTGTCCCAAGGTCTCAACACACTTTTGATGTTTAGTAGGCTACCGCCTATGTGGTAGTTCATAGGTACAGTATTTTTCCCAAAGGGGGTGACAATGCATTTCTTGGCATTGAGCTTGAGGCCATGACTTTGACACCAAGCATCAGTCTCAGTGAGGCCCCTTTGTAGAATGCCCACATCTTTAGGTGATTCTGTTATATCACCTAGTTTGCAGTCATCTGCGAACTTCATCAGCCATAGACCTGCTGTATTAGCCTGGACTTCTGAGAAGTATATGCCAAACAGGAGAGGACGCAGGACTGAGCCTTGTGGTACTTCACTTGTCACTCACTGGTCTGAAGTTGGATTTGGAGTCGGCTACTTTCACTGTGTGGGTTCTGTCAGTCAGCCAGTTGGCCACCCATCTTGCAACACAGAAACTACAAAACAGCCCAGAATTCAGCAAAATCTAAAAACTGGACTTTACTGGTTATAGAAAGGCGGGAAACGAGTAGAGAGATAGGATTTTTTTTTTCAAAAATTAAAACAGATACAGTAAAACAAACACATTTAAAGCAGAAAAAAGGCTATCGCACTTGAGTGTGTAGCCCTCAACAGTTCCACAACTGAAAAACAAAAACAATCAGTTAAAGTGCAAACAGTATCAGAATTCAAAAACAGTTCAAATAAGTTGCAAAGTTAATAAAAAAAAAACCTCAGAATAGTGCGGCTAGTGAAAACAAGCAATAAAAAGCAAAACAGAGGTAATTAATCCACTCCAGAGACTCCATTGTCTCTCTGTGTTGCTGTAAAACTCTGCAGGATACCCAGGCAGGATCATGCTGAGGTAATACAAGTGCAAAAATCGTACAAACAGTTTTTTAAACAGAAAGATGAAAGGAATAGAAATAGCCCAAAATGGCCAATAAAACTACAGAGTCTGAGCTGAAACCACTCCTCCAGTGACGGTCTGCTCAAACCTCACCACTCTCATTGATGACAGAGAAGCTTCCTTCTATCTTAGTAAGGTCTGGACAACACAGAAACTACATAACAGCCCAGAATTCAGCAAAATCTGAAAACAGGACTCTACTGGTTGTAGAAAGGTGGGAAATGAGCAGATATATAGGATTTTTTTTTTTTTTTATTGTTGTTTTCAACAATTAAAACAGATGCAGTAAAACAAACACTTTTAAAGCAGAAAAATGGCTATCACACTTGAGTGTGTAGCCCTCAACAGTTGAAAAAACACTTAAAAACAATCAGTGAAAGTGCAAACAGCATCAGAATTTTAAAAACAGTTCAGATAAGTTGCAAAGTTAATAAAAAATGCTCGGAATAGTGCGGCTAGCGAAAATAAGCATTAAAAAGCAAAAGAGAGATATTTAATCCACTCAAAGTCTCCCTTTTTTCTCTCTGCTCCTGTAGAACTCTGCAGGACACCCAGGCAGGATCTTACTGAGGTAATACTAGCGCAAAAAAACGCGTAAACATTGTTTTTTAAACAGAAAGATGAAATGGATAGAAGTAGCCCAAGATGGCCAATAAAAGTACAGATTCTGAGCTGAAACCACTCCTCCAGCGACAGATAGGCTGCTCAAAGCTCACCACTCTCATTGATGAATAAAGAAGCTTTCTTCTATCTTACTAAGGTCTGGGCAACACAGAAACTACAAAACAGCCCAGAATTCAGTAAAATCTGCACACTTTTTTTTATTTTACATTAGCAAAAGTAAAATAATGGCGGCTGTTAGGTTTTTCAGTGCAAGTTCCACGGAAGCTTGATATGCTGCTATGAAGCGGTGGACTCATTTTTCAGTAAGCATTACCTGCAGATTAATACCCTGCTGGAGAACATTTGTTCTCCAATCAGGGTATGATCTACAGGTCACCCATTCTCTAAGCAATAATTAAAAGCTTTTTACTTCCATTATATTTAGTAGCAGTAACATTTTCAGGTGATAATGGAGAACAGTGGACTTTGCGTAACATCACTAGAGAACAGTGGACTTTGCGTAACCACATCACTTGGTATTCTTGATTTGCACTTGCTCACGATCCAGTGTTTTCCATTATCACCTCTTCCGCTTGGGAAATGTTCTCAGTGCCCGATGGCATCACGCCTGTATTATAAGCAGCCACGTTACAAACATTAACTTGATTAAATTTACTTAAGTAGTAGCACACCATACAAGCAGAAAGAATATAAAATAATGAAACTCACAAATGATTAAACACCAAATAGAAGTTAGGAAAGGAGGCGATAATGGAGAACAATGGACTGAAAGTGTCTTTGCATAATGTTTGAAGTGTTACAGAAACGTAGTTGTACAAATGCTTAATCAGGATCTCAAATTCACAATTTCAGTCCAGTGTTCTCCATTATTGCCAAATTTCTTATCTTAAAAAAGCGTTAAGATAAAATCGTAAAAGTCATTAAGATGAAAATATATGAGCTAATTTTGATAATATCTGAAAATAACTGACTTCAGACAAGAGACAAACCACCTTACCCTAAGTTAAAAATCTAAAGTCTTACTACTATCAACTTTTTAACTTTGTTAGGTAAAGACTTATCAAAGCATACAGCAACTTCCAACAGATTTTTCACTAAATCTGCAAACTGTAAACATGGGGGGGGGGGGGGGGGTCCCATGCCACAACTACCAAACATTATAAATTCACCCATGACAATACTGATTTGGAAGCTGTGTGCTAACATAAGTGTGGAAGGAAATTAAAAGTGACAAGTGCCCTTTGATTTCAAGATAAACAAATAGATTTAGCTTTTCACTTCTTGAAGAACACTTGACCAAGCTTTACTCTTTTGTTCCTATTCATAGATTATGCTCAGTCCAGTTTTCTCCATTATTAAGAGAAAGGCCATACTGAGAACCTACTATTACAAATGACAGTCTGCTGTCTCTTGTAGCTTATCAAAAAAAAACAAATTAAATTCTTAGTAACAATCAGTTAAATACCTTTTCTTTTTCGTGTTCCACTTTGGTGCGTTTGTAAATAAGCTACATTATATTTTACAAGTTCACCTAAATTCTCATGTACCAACAAAAGCCATATATACCAGAGTATGAATGAGCTTCAAGGTGTAATCAAGTAAAAGTAATCCAGAGGATTGCATAGTGTGTGTGTGTGTGTGGGGGGGGGGGGACAGTGTCACAGCACAAGCTACATCCTCCTCCTACTTTCATCTTAAGTGCCTGTGTCAAGGTGCATTTGTCATCTCCTACTGTCCTTGCCAAACTTATAGCAACCCTTTTTTTCCTTAGAACTTGAGTATTGTACGCCATTGCAGAAGCTGCAACAATCATGATCTTCCATAAACTGTAATCTGTTGGCTTCCAAACCCAACAGCTTTGCACCTTTTAATGAGAGTCACACATAGGCACCAACCTTAAAGGTGCAACCATACCATCTGACATGATGAAAGTGACCAGGTCTTCTAGGAAATTGTCAGTAAACTTCACACACGCACACACACACACCACAGGCAAAGGTGTTGTGAGGCATACTCATTGTACTCTACAGAGTACAATTTTCAAGACATTACTTAGTGTGGCCTAAACATCCATGTTTTCCCTATGTCCATAATCATCATTATCATCAACCCCCTTTTTCTCATTTCTACATGGGGTTGGGGTGTCATGTCACTTGTTGGCATCCTTCCCTATTCAGTGCCACTCTTCCTATCTTCTTCGACAGTCATGCTTGCCTATCACAGATCTTTTCTCACACAATCCATCCACCTCTTTGCTGGACTCCCTCATTTCCTTTTGCCTTCTTCTTGTCTGTCCCAAATATTTTTCACCAGATTGTCTTCTGCTTTTCTGCACGTGCCAGAACCACCATAATCTGTTCTCTTTGACCTTTTCTGCAATTGGAGCTACTTTGGCTTCTGCTCTTTTGTTCTCATTCCTTCGCCTGTCCCACGGTGTGCATCCTACCACCTGTCTCAGGCACATCATCTCCATCACCTCTAACTTCCTGAACTCCTCTGCTTTTACTGCCTAGGTTTCTATACCATACAGTAGTACTGGTCCCACCACTGTTATGTACACCTTACTTTTCAGCTTCTTTGGCATTCTTCTGTCATACACTACCCCTGACACTCTGTGCCACTTAGCTGCAGCCCCTCTTATTCTAGCTTTGACCTCCTCATTCAGACTCCCCTTCTCCTCAACCACTTCTCCCATATACTTGAAGCTGATAACATTTTCCACTATTTTCCCTTCTATCTCAATTCTCAGCTTCTTCTGATTTCCCCCACTTGCTGCCATAACAGCTGTTTTATCTGAGCTCAGTTTCATTTGTTTATTTATTTTACATTTGTTGACCGGGTTAGTCTGACTGAGCTGTGCGGTCCATTTTCAGCAGAGACCCGGGGAGAAAAGCTCCACAGTAGAATACAGTATTCAATAATCAGAGAAGAATTTGCACAAATAAGCAATAATTAAATATACAATATATACATATAAGGTGAGTATAGTTTTACATAATAAATTGGGAAGGTGGTTGAGAGAAGAGCAGACATAATACCAAAGTATAAAACAACAATATAATAAAGCAATTTGCAATGAAATAAAAAAAGAGTGTTTTCATTTGGGCAAATCGTAGATTCTTTAAAGGAGAAAAGTAAAGAAATTAGAGTATTTGAGGGGAGGGGTGAGGGGTGATTAAAGGCTATAATAGGAGTAAGAATTATGTTAATACCTGAAGAAAAGAAGATTTGTGAGATTATGTGAGAAGGAGGAGGTAAAAGTGTCATTAGAGGCATGTGCCTTCAGTTTTGCCTTCCATTTTCCTATACTTTGCTGAAGTTCTTGCTCAGAGTCTACCTGTAATGGCACATTGCCTGCATACAGCAACTTTGCTGAGCTGTCCCCCCAATCTGTTTTCTAACATAGTCCATCACTAGTATAAACAACAGTGGGCTCAGAGCTGAACCCAGAGTGCATCACTGCACACCACTCCCACTGGGAACCCCTCTTGAGTTGTTGGGTCTTTGTACATAGCATGCACTAGTTTTACCAATGTTTCTGGGACTTCAAACCACTGCAGTGCAGGACTGCCCAAGTCACCTTTTTTGGGACCCTGTCATATGCCTTCTCCAAGTCTAGGAAAGCCCAGTTGGGACTCTCTTTCTCATTTATAGCTTCATCTCAACTGGGTTGGTTGTGCTGTATCCTGATCTGAATCTGAACTGCTCATTTCCCATCATACTTTCTACCCTGTGCGTATTCGTTTATCATTTACCTTTAACTGCCTAAATTAATGCCACCAATAAGAGTTACAGACACTGAAAATATGTACATTTAATGGTTTTAGAGAGAAAGTGATGCAAACATTTAAGTGTAGTGGGGGCAACTGGTCAAATTGTTAACTGCCAGGTGGGTTGGAGGCAGCAATAACAGCACATGAGTGCAAGTACTCTTGGCCATACCACTGCACAAAGGGTCTGAATTAAACATATAAAACATTCCTGAAAGTACATCTTTGGCGCCAACAGGGCTTTGTTTTACAACAGTACCCTACTGAAAGCACAGTAGCAAGGTCTGCCCAAATCCCACCCAAGACCCAGCACATGGTGGCAATTCTGACAAGAGCCAGCTAATAATACCACATTGTCACCTTTCCTTAACAATCATAAGACAGGCAACAAGAACATAATTGGTTGTCAACTACCAAACTGCATGTCAAGTAAGTTATCCGTTCAGTTAAGGGATTTCAATTAATATTTCATAAACAATATGGCTGTAAAAGTTCTAAATAGAGCATACACAGAATTAACTGTTCATAGTGTAACTCGTACAACCTTTCAGAATCATAGTAGAAACCAAGCATTTCCATCTGTTTTTCAGGAGGATAACATAATAAAGTAACATAACCAACAAAAGGGACTGTGTAAGGGAAAACTTCAACTCCCAACTGTCACCGCAAAAAAAGGTGAAAAGATAAAACGACTTTTAGCCAGGAACATCTTGCCATTCACATTATGACAACTTTTAATGTTAGCTGCTGTATTAATCATGAATCTGGAGCCCATTTAAAACATTGAAACTGCAAATATTGCTTTTTTCCCTCGCTTTTGAAGGGGAGCAAGCCCCCGCTACTTAAATATACCAACTCTGACATTGCACTACTTAGGGTTGCCAGCTGTCCGGTTTTCTGACAAATTGTCCAGTTAGAAATTTCATTCAAAACTGGACATGTGAAGTCCAGGTTTTTTCCCCCACTGCCACGAATCCGATCTCAAGCGTTTCTCCCATGCCATCTTATTCTGCGAATCAGAAGTTGCTCAGTATTATACAGATCAAGGAGGCTCTACCACAATGCACATACTCATGTCAGGCCCCTCTAAGTGTCAGTATTATACAGATCAAGGAGGCTCTACCACAAGGCACATACTCATGTCAGGCCCCTCTAAGTGAAGGGCAGAAGCCAATGGTCAGCCTCGTTGTAAGCAGTCTAGTCACATTTTGCAAAGCGCCCTATTACCACGTCATGTCCGTTCCATCTAGCTGGCAGAAATGAAGAGAGAGAAAAAGCTAACATGAGCAGTGAGGGGGTGCTGTATGAAGGAATCTCAGTCTGGGGCATCTCTGTTCTTACTAAAATGGTTGTAAAATTGCCTTAGGTAAACAAAAGCATCATGCCTTTTGACTTCAGGAGGTAAGCAGTCTCTGCATATTATCTAACACTTTATTTTTGTACTACTTTTACCTTTACTTTTAATACAAAATAGAGTGGTGGGGTCGAGTTTTATTTTAATTATAGGGAATACAAGAGTGGGGTTAGTTTAGTATTATGCTGCAGAAGTTCAAAGCATGCAGTTAACTTATTTTTTTATTTAGTTTTATTCCTTTAAAACAATGACACACTGGAGGCAGTTTTGCATTTTTCTGGAGAGTTGCAAATATTTGCTAATGCTAAACAGATTTGATATCTCATTTAGCTTAATATATTATTTTGGAAGTCTGTTTATATTACGTGGAATTACAACCCTCGATTATCGCCGTTCTTAAGCGGTACCCTGTATAATGACAGTACATTAATTTTGGTTGGATCTTCTTGCACATCACATAGACAGATCAGGAATGCCAACTGCTTCAGTTTTTGTTTTTAATTGATTTATCAAAGAGTGCAACAAATCGAGGAGCACAGTGGCACTTAAATGAAAGAATACATTGTATAGTGCCATCTACATTTATTGTTTTGTGATATGGGGCGGGCACTGGGAAATTGTCTTCCATCAAGATAGCTTTCACTTTCCCAAGTTTACATAGTAGTTTCTCTGTTTGACAGCCCATGTGTCGGGTTCACAAAGTCTGGTTGTGGTGGTGATGGGTAATAGTTTGGCTTTAGGGATAATGGTGCACTCTGCTGTCTGCACTGCTGTTCTCCAAAAGACTATCTGAGCAACATTTGTTTTGTTGCATCTATTATGTTGTCTATACAACTGCTGATTATTTGATTGCTCTGAATATCTGGCACTGGTGAAGCTTACACTTTGCATCTTGATCACTGTTTTTAACTACAGTCACAATCCAGGGCATTAAAGAAGCTATTTTTATGTAACTGCAGAAGCCGTAATGGGAATGTGCATTTGTTTGTGCTCAATCTGGAGTCATACTTGCAAGCTGTCACATATTTGCACCATCAGTTGTCTTACTGAACTGAGTTTATTATTTAGTTGTAAGTTAACAGTTCCAAAGAGTGCTTTGAGATTTCTGATTTTGCACTTGGCTTGTAGGATCGGGACTTGTATACTGTCACCAGTACAAGGTAATTTATTCACATGGGTGAGCTCCGCCTAAGGTGCCACAGCATAAAATAATATGCACACAGTATTGACTTTACCAAGTTCTATATTGGTTACAGAAAAAACTCGTATTCTACTTCTGGTGTATGCTTTTGGTTTGGCCTTGTATTTGCCTCTGATCTCTTTGAGTGCCAGATAGTACATCTCAGTGTCATCCCAGTCTGAGGTTTACTAGATTGTGTTACTCGGTCTGTACTGGAACAGTAATTACTGCTAAGGGGAATGTTTACTTTCTGCCTGTATAACTAACTTTAAACTACTCCTGTGGAAAACACTGTTTCATCTGGGTATTCTTGTGAGTCACCCTGAAGGCTGTTACACAGGGTTTTAGGCTTCATTTAGCATTCTATTTTTCTCCTGTACTGTGCTGTTGAATCCAATTATGCTACTGTGATGTTGTTTTCCATACTCAATGTGTTTTTACCAGCACAGTTATGTTGACTGTCTTTGTAGTAGGCTTTTTTTTTAATACACTGAAAGAAGTACACTTGTTGAATGTTATGTACATATGTATATTAATGTCTACTGATTGTTCTGGCATGTTTTTATCAGCACATTTGTAGTCACTTTCTGTGTACTAGTCACCTTAGATACTGTGCTAGGAGAACAATTGTTGAATGTTAATTCATACCTATTTCACTGTACAGTATTCTAGTGTCTGCTGCTGCTCATCTTTATCCTCATCTGTCCAAACCTATATACAATTTGCTTCTCACATTACTCTTTCCAGTTAACTTCCCCATTACCTTACTGTTATCACCTATAAATCCCCCTGTCATCCTCAGACTGCATTTTTCCCTCCAGAGTTTTCATACCACCACTTGCTTCCCCCCAACCCTGAATGCACACTAAGCCCTCCAATTACTCCTTGTCCCTATCTCTTCATACATATGTCTATTGCAACCCTCAGCTACAGCTACTCTCTTCATGCTACACTGTGTTACCCCCCCCCCAAAGATTTAAATTTTGCTTGTGACATAAATAGGCCATGTTGATGAGACACAAATGTGTCTCAGAGGGTCCCCACGCACTGGAACAAGCTTCCCATCCACGTGAAGCAGAGTCCATCCCTAGCCCTATTTAAGCACATCTTTGACAAATGGATGGGAAATTGGAAATCATCCCTGTTGCCAATTCCACCTATCCATTTTTTTCTGGACTATCCACAAATCAGATCAATTCTCTAGTAGTCAGGAAAACACTGTACAAACTCCAGTATTCTGTTTCACAAAAGAAAACAGACTATCAGTGTCTGTAAAATTGGCTGATTTACTATGCTTTTTTACAGAAAAGCAAAGTAACTAGGCTGAAAGCAGGCATCCAGAACAGAAAAAGAGGGTGTTCCCATCAGCTGATATAACAGTGATGTCACAAAATGGGCGGGGTACAGATGGGAGAGGGGGTAGGAATGGGTGGAGTTATGGGTGATGCGAGGGTCGTGACCTTAGTCCGGTTTTAGCCACAAAGAAACCTGGCAACCCTAGCACTACTTTGAGAAAAAGGGTTAACTACAATTAGACAATGATTATTCATGATGTCACAGCAAATCTGCATGGCGTGTATGTCATGTATTATTTGCAGCTACACCACAGGCAGTAGGCATGTCAGTCACTCTGGTCACGTCCCTGTTTGGTTCTGTTGTAAAGCAAACCCGCCAACAGTTCACAATAATCGCAGTAACTTAATGGAAAAATAAATATTACAGGAAAATGTATGTAAAGTTTAGATTCCATGCAGCACTGCACAGTACCAAGGCATTGTCCTGTTTCTTTATAGATTCAGTTCGTGGTAACTCATACCACTCAATCTCTTAGAGCTAGAAATCTGGACAAAGCCATAAATAAAAGTGGGTCAGAAGCCCCAAAATACCGACACATTTTAAATATTGTTCTTACAAACTTAGAAAGTTGATAGAATAGCGGGTTTTGCATTCACGCGAATTTTCTGAAGGACACGAAGTCTGAAACTCAAATGTCTGTCATTATTTTCTAACTTTAGTCTAATGATTTGCCAGAAAAAACACGATTTTATGAAAAACGGACTTAAAATAAGAGACATAAATCTGGACAGTCTGCAGAAATATGTACAGTTGACCGGTATGCCGTGGAAAGTTTGTATAAAACATGTTAACTTTCGTTATTTATTTATTTGTTTTGTTTGTCTGTGGGCGTCGCGCCGCGTGAGAAACCTGGGAATATATGGTTGGTATATCTTAAATGTATATTTTTATATTTCCATAATAGTTTAAACAAATAAAAATAGTGTCCACTGTAATGCTGTAATCTATGAGAATAAAGAAACAGTTAATGAATATTCATTGCCAGCTGTGCCGTCACAACATAATGGAATGTGAGTGGGACATGGGCACGGTTTACTACTGCGCTGCTGTGAAGCATTAGGGTAAAGTTACCTTGTTGACTGTGCTTTGTCTATTAATTACGGATTGACTTGTTATTTTACATTAAAAGCTTTAATGTTAGGAAGAATCTCCAGCCTCTAGAGAATACTCAGCGGTCATTTCTTATTTCAGTAAGAAAAGCTTTAACCTATTTCTCAAGCACGCTACAAAGTACTCTTACTTAGGAGGAAAAGACGTTGTTCTACTGTTTAGCATCATCACCATGCGACAGGTAACCCGGAAGCACGCAGTAGTGCTGGAGCAATGCTTGCGCGTAATTTTTTATGTATTTATGCTAGAAAGCTTGTTTTGAAAAGAAGAGATCGCATCTTGCAATCAGATCAGCAATATAAGGAATAAATGACACTGTAGGGCCAACAAAGAGAAAAAAACTTGTAGGTGGCGCTTACAGGTGGGTATCCCAATGATAACTTTCCTCGTGGATTTTTACAAGAATTGGAATTTCGTCGTCCCTTGTTGCTAGCAAGGCAGTACTGATTTTGACATTTGCTGTAACTAGGTATAAAATATAAATGGTATGATTTGCTTCAGGGAGGTGATAGACTTGTACACTTATTGGATAAAAATGATAGGTAAAAGTCAATCGTTGATTAAACGTTGTCGACTATTTCACAGAATGCTGAATGAAAACAGGACCTAGTATATTCTGTTTCAGTGAGATCAGTCCAAGGTATAGCCAGGCATGCTCTTTGTATTCTTCTGAGGATTACATCAACATGTTTTTTTTCAGGTCATATTATGGCCACAACTAAGTTGATTCAGCCTTTAACAACAGATACGATATTACTAATCTAAAAACAATATTTTAATAGTTTTAGGGGATACAACTGAAAAAAAAAATGTTGCTTACATTTATTAAGTGTGGGGGGGGGGGGTCAGTAATTCTGAGAGCTATCCATTTTTAACTGATAGCACTACCCCCTGCACCTGAGAACTTCTAAGTACAAAATTTTCTTGGAGTACACCGTTGCCCACTCCATTGTCCACAAACCAGAAAACTGCCCTGCACTCTCCAACCTAGTGTAACTAAATACCAACCCCAGGACCCTTATAACATCCGATAAACTTATACACAAGGTAACAAAGTCCCATAATTATTTTGGTGACTCTGTTTTCCTTCAAAGTAGCCAAACAGTGGAACCTATTACCCCAAAATATTTACAAAACACAGATTGTCATAGATTCAAAAAACTCATAAAAGAATACCTTACTCAATGGCTGTGCTCCTTTAATACTCCTGGCTAGTTTCTCATACGTTCATAGGTGTGTACTAGGCTAATGGCCCTGGAGCCTTTACAAGCCTAGCCCATAGAAGTGCCCTGGCATTGTGTTTTGCTACTCGACGTCAGTTCCCAGTGCCTCTATCAAGTAGAGCCACTGGAGTGATCCCCGGGGTGAACTTTCTATTTCCCATCCACTCATCAAGATTTCTCTTGAAGAGGGCCAGTGAGGTGCTCTGCTTGACATGTATGAGAAGTCTGTTCCAGAGCATGGGCAGTCTCTGGTTTATGGACCTGTCCCTCCAGCATGTTCTGTTGATTGTGGTAATGAGGTTGAGGTCTCTGGAGTGTGTGGTGTGTAGGGATTGGGATTTCTTTAGATGTAGCATTTCTAACAGAGCTGGGTCAAACATGGCTTTGTAAGTCAAGCAGAGATTGCCTCCTAGTAGATGATGTGAGACTTTTTGAGTCTGTACGTGTAGGACGTGTTAAAGGCCTAGGATCCTCTTTGTGAGGTACTTTTTATGGCCTCTCCAGCTGTTGAAGGTGTCTAGTGAGATACATGCCAAATGGGGCATTATACTCTATGATTGGTCTAATAAGGAAAGAGTAGAGAGAGATGATGATCTCTTTCTTCCTGGATTCAAAAGCCTTGGTAATGAGATGTGCCACACAGAAGGACTTTCTGACCACAGTGTCAATGTGGTGGTCATGCCTTCGATTCATATGTTTTCTGTTCTGCTGTCTTCTTGTCTTACATCTACCAAATGAAAATACCACAATGGTTTTTAGTTATAATTCTAATGAGTTTCATATTACTGTCTGTAGTAAGACTTAAGAAATGTAATGTTTTATGCTCTTTTTTTGTAAATTGTGATTATTGGCAACTATCAAACTTTTTGTATATTGTTTGTAAATCTTTTAAAAAATTTTTGTAATCTTTTTGTACTATTGTTATGGAGATTTTCTCCCCAGGTCTCTGCTGAAAACTGGCTGCTTGCCCAGCTGGACTCTACCCGGTTAACAAATGTAAAATAAATAACTAAATAAAGTGGAATTTGCTTGCTACACCCCTGGATTCATTTGTGTGAGGTTAGGGTAGTTATTCTTGCCCTGGGAAATCACTCTACAGGTTGGGCTGACCTGGGGCACATTTTTGGACCAAATTAATATGTAGCAATTAACTCGAGAGGCATTCTGCACTGCGAAACCCAAGAGAGAGACTGGGTATTGTGTAATGTCGTAACCCCTAACAAAGTTTGTGCAGGTTTGAGCATTTCCATGTTAATTCACAAGTGATGAGGGTGTGGCATTGTTGGACAGATTGGCAATGAATGCTACATTCTTTTTTGTCTTCCCAGTGCACAGTTACTAATTAGTTACCGAAGTAGTGAACTAGAAAATATTGCATATTGAACTACACCATTAGCAATGAATTGTCTACATAAGTTATATCACATCCATCATTTGTATTGGTTGATTGTAGGTTAAGGTATACATACATTTTAAAAATGTATCGTCTCGGAATCTGACAGATGTCAGACACCCTCCAAAAGTAAACAAAAAATAGTAGTATATTCAGGATCCCTTTACTAAACAGTAAAGAAACCTAACCAAAAAATCTCATTTTGTGCTCACAGCATCCTATTGTTGCCTTAACCCACATTATATCTTAAAACGTCAACAATCCATCATATGGTGCTCCTGCCGTACTTAATAAATGCTGATCCTACATCGCCACACAAAGCCTGTACAGGTGAAAACTTTTATCTCTGTGCAGATCCACTGCAGTCATAAGTTTAGGGACTCATTTAGTTTTAAAATTCCTGACACATATATAGAGAAAGTGTAATCGGATATCAACTGTGTGCGTGCCTATGCTGCCACTAAAATAGGTAGCACTTATTAAGATATATGCATCTTTATTTAATGCTGTAAGAAAATGATTCTACTTTTGCTTATACAGCACACAATTACTATTTAAGAGACTGGTGTTATGGGCGTCATTGAGATTTCCATAACTAATGCAGGTAGGGTTTGGTCCTCTGCATCTTGGCGCTATTCCAGTACACTATGAGAGAAATCAAGCAATTGACATGCACCACAAAGTGCTTCCTAATAAAAGTATGAATTCACCTCAGTGAGCTAGATGTTCTTTCATATTATGAACTGCACCCACAAATTTTTTTCCAGAATTTTTTTTTGTTTCTGCCTACAAAACATTGCCTTTTTATCTTGCATGTCTCCCTTGCATTGCACCTTTTAACAAAAACCACACTTCCCTCTGTTTTAATGCCTCTAGTGCATTTCTGAACCTTCTCATACACTTTGAATTTACATTCCTATGGCAGCTGGTGACTTCAAATCAAGGGGGGGGGGGGCTGTAGAAGACAGCTGAATGGGGTGGGGCCAAGTAGGAAGGGGTGAAGCGATGTTACAGTGGGATCAACACTAACCATGTTTACCATTTTACATAAAAATAAGTGCTCATTCATTATTGCACATGCTGAATAGTCTACCAGCCAATACCAGACTAAAGCACATTTTGCAGCTAATGAGGTCTTTAGGTTCTGTTATGATACAGAAAAACCTAAACACTTCTGAACAGTAAGTGGTTGGTCTTGACTGCATGAAGCTATTATGACTACACATGATGTAGTAAACACACGTACTGTATGACGTAATCTGCATTTTGTACAATGCTAAATGAAAACAAAGGAGATTTGGAAATCTCACTGCACTATCTTAATTTATTATTCACAGTTCAAGATCACTCTATAGCCTAATGTGCAATGTGCTAGTGATTCTGAGACAGTGAGATGGTCTCACAGGCAGTACAATTTGCTTTTACAGTTACCATAGCTGGAAGGTAGAGCACATTGCTGCATGTTTATATAGGTTGGTTTCAAGACTTACCTTTGCAGATTGCTGCAAACAGTACTTCTACTCTGTTTCTGCATCTGAAGAGAAGCTGTGGTACTGGAACACATCGGGTCACACTGGATTTGATTTTTCTTTCCTTTTTTTTTTTTTTGGACACACGAGACACCATTTCAAGGTTTCCAAGCAAACATTCGCTGTATTCTGAAGAGCACATTTATTAAAGGAGAACCGCACCCACAAACTCAAACATGTAGAGGTCTAGAATCTTTAAGTGGTTTGGATTTCTGTTAGTTGCAACAAACATTTGTTGCTGTTCAGTGGCTACTTAAAACACAGACATCCTGTATGTCACAGAACTGACTTTCAAAGTGTTTTTTTTTTTTTTTTTTACTGCTGCTGCTTTTTAGACTTGCTAATTTGCAGTCTTTTGGTACCCTGACTTGTAGTTCTTTGTCATCTCCAAGTAGCACTTATGAACACAGTTTTGCAAGCCTTCCAACTCCCATTCTTAGGGCTTCCTGTTAAGTCAAACTACTCAAGAAATTTGGACCACTATGGTCTAAGTACAGAATGAAGGACATTACATTTTTTGCAATAATTACTATTAAAATGCACGTTAAAGTGTTGCACATTTCCTGAAATCAACCTGTTTGAAGTTGTAAATTAAAATGTCCACAGCATGACTACAAAACTGCGCATTATACAAAATCGAGGACATTTGAAATGCATGGTCTTTGATCATGTACCAGTTACAGGTAGTGTTGCCTGTACTTGCTCCCTGCAACTTGTCACAGGACTGTGGGGCTTGTCTGTTTTTTTCCTGGAACGTAGTATAATTTACAATTATTTCCATGTGTGGCCTTGCTGGTGCAGAAAATGGACATTTGCAGTGAAGACCAGGGCATAAAAAACTCGACAGTTAAAAGTCAGGTACAGTTACTAAATCTAAAATATTTTGTTACACTTGGGTTTGCACCAGTCAGCATGCAGTGTCTGACTACACATTTTGTTTTCATCCCACTCTTCAGATTTCCAAATATTTCCCAAGCACAGTCTGTGCATTTATCTTTAGACATATACCCCACATAGCTATTCATTATGCATATTGAGTAATGCTTTATCTCTTCCCTTCCCTTTTTAAATTCCAAGAAACCCCTGTGGGTTTAGGTGGACTTTGTAATATCACTTATTACAAAGAAAGGTTGTTTATTACAAGGGCATCAAGAATTAGGATCCATGACTTAACAGATGCCACTGCATGGACTGACTCTGGCAATACAGCCTTTCTCAGATAAAATGTAGTACTTGATCTCTTTCTCTTATTCTCATGGAATCCCAGCCTGCATATGATCGCTGTTACCAAAGAGATGAATTTCTGATAAAACCATAAGATGCATCATTAGCATTAATTGTTAGGAAGGTGATAAGCATATTTTAAATCTATGGTTACTAAAACTTCTCACATGGGGAAGGGGTAAGAGATTCTGCTGTGAGAAGATTTTAAACATGGGCGCTATCACAAACTTGTTTAAGAAAAAGGTCTACAACTCCCATACCGCCATTTTCTTTTTTTGGCATCAGAAAAATTATTGAATTAAAATGTCTTCCACACTAGGAAAAACAGCAATATTTCTTTTAACACGCCCCTGATAATGCATGTCCGGTATGGCAGGAGTGAACAGAGGGGTTTGATCTGGGGATGTGGAATACTTCCCTGCAAAGGAGGGATCTCTTTCCATTGAGTCAGAGTCAGAACTCATTAGTCTAAAATAAGCTGGTGCTACGAAGAGAGAAATGGAAAATCTGACTTTCTGGAAGAGATAAGCATCAGCCAGGCTGTGAGATGGGACAAGAACCCTTACATACTCATTCTGACTTTTGACTGTTTTATTCTGGGGGGGGGTTCTGCTGTCTTTCAGGGAACTCCACAGCACTGTTTGTTAATGTCTGCTTGCCAGCATATTGCTGTGACTTTATTTCTTGTTGCAGTCGGACAAGGGAGTAGAAAAAAACTTTGGAAAATTTGGAGATGGAGGGATAAACATCTGGATGATTCCCTGTACATCAACGTAGCCCTCTCCACATTTTTGATATCCTTTGCAGTACTGGGACTAAGATCTCTATCCAAAGGTGAATTTACAAGCTCATGCTTACATTCTGCAGGAGTTTGAGAATGAATCCAGGCAAACACAGTACCAGTGGCAACCTCAATGGATGTAGTGTCTGCAGTTTTAAACACATTAAATAACTAGTGACCTACAAAGTAAAAGAAACCCAACCATACAGCAGATTTTTCCTCACAGGGAGAACTGCAGATAACACATTCCTCATATTTTCATGCTTGATCTCAAACTTTAACATATGAGCCTGCCAACTCAAACTTTTTCAAAATTCGAGTTACCAAACCGACCATTTCCCCCCAAACTTTAAAAATTGTTTTACTGTCCTTGACAAAAAGGTAAGGAATAAAGATAAAATGGATGCCAACAGCTGGATTACCTAAAGCTATAGCTGCTGTGTCATGTCTGGGAAAAGTGGATATCCACATGAAATATTAAGTAACTTAATATTTAGTCTGTTTTCCTTTTTTTTTTTTTTTTTTTTTTAGTAGCAGCAGGCTGGGTATTGAGAAACTTGCAGGCAGTGACACACACACACACACACACACACACACACACACACACACACACACACACACACACACTTCCTCCAGAGCTGACAGAAACTGGGGACATAAATAAAGGTTTTGGAAATTCCTTTTATAATAAGTGATGGTACATACTGGGGGATTGCGAAACCTCAGTGTTATCCCACTGAGTAAACTTGCACATTCTGGAAATGGTTTCTGAGAAAGTGAGATATGAGTTAACATGCTCTCAACTGAGTCAGAATAAGAATTCTGATTGAAAAAGTAATTGTATTTGTTCCATCACATTCCTCTCTGAAATTAATTTCTTGAATGTCTTCCAGAAAAGAAGAATCACTAGTTCTTTTGCCAGAGACCACCTGATAAGACAGGTCATTAACCTGTACAAGACCATGAGTCAGACTTAAGAAATTTCTCCTCTCCAGTAAAACCAGAGCAGGAGAAGCTGTAAGTAAGACCATGAGTCAGACTTAAGAAATTTCTCCTCTCCAGTAAAACCAGAGCAGGAGAAGCTGTAAGTTTAGTTTCCTGTTTATTTTTGACAGGAAAACAAAGACAGACATTTTTAATGGCAGCAATAGCATCTGCAGGGATGGGTACAACAATCCTGGGTAATTAGGGCCATTTTCCCTACCCCTTCTTGCAATGCCAACAGAAGTGGTTCTCCCCTGCCCAGTAAGGGGAGATCAGTAGTTGCAGAGGACATCTGTAACACCCATTGCATAGTGGCTGTATTTGCCAGATACAGAGATCTAGGGAAAAAGATAGTAGTTTGAGAAAAAAGCTTGGCCAGAGCAGACTCTCTCACCAGCATCGGATGCAAAATACCAGTCTGCTGTGTGGGCAAGCACCTGTATTGAATTACTACTTAAGATGTAAGCAAAGAAAGCATTTATATGAAAGGTAAACCATGTGAGTTACTTCTAATAGCTAAGAATTGTGTGTAATGATCTTTGACATATAACAAAATATTCATTACCATTTACTCTAGAAAGTGTTTTGCCTGAGCAGCAGTAAATGCAGATATTGTTTCTTTGTGGGAAAAGCCACCACACCTCCCATCCACTGGTATATTGTAATCATTTGAAGCTGCTGCTTCACAGTAAAGGAGAGCTGTTTTCCTGATGGGATGAATTTACCCAGAAATGTCTCCTGCTACTATAAAAAAGTTACATTTGCCACCAGTCTGCCTCAGGACCCACCACTGCCATTGCTGTAAGCAATAAAACTGGCTTGAACTGTACAACTACCTGACATACTCAACTAACTACAGCACACAAACTCCTTTATCATCCAGGAAAATGCCCTGCTATAAAACTAACTACTGCCCTACTGTCCAGCAAAGGAACCCTCATCCTAGTAACAGGACAGTGCAGCGCTTAGTGTTGTCACCTCATAGCAAGAGGTTCTCCGGTTTGATTCTCGGCTGGGGTGCCTTCTGTGTGGAGTCTGTATGTCCTGCCTGCATTTGTGTGGGTTTCCTCCCTCATCACAAAGACATGTATCTGGTGTGTTTCTCCCCAGTCATCCGCTGAAAATTGGCTTGTTCCAAGTTGAACTTTCCTGGTAAACAAATGTTAAGTAAATAAATAAATAAAAATTCAACAAGTAATGTGGTAGGGGAACTCTGTCCGCTTCCAATATGTTGCTAAACTCTGTAATAGTATCCCCACACAAAACTCTCCCGAAACACTGAATGGCTACTCTGTAAACAACCTCTTAACCAGTGCTTGTCCTGCACATGCTCATCACAAGGTTGACTGTGTTTACCATATCATACACTCAAAATATATCCTATCAACCTCTCACTGAAACAACATATGGCCTTTCTCTTTAGTTACTTCAACATCTGCAAACCCTTAGAATGTATAAATGTAATTACCATTTCTGTATAAATCATCATCGTCTTTCGGCTGTTCCCATTAGGGGTCGCCACAGCAGATCATCTGTTTCCATTTCTTCCTGTCCTCTGCATCTTGCTCTGTCACACCAACCACCTGCATGTCCTCTCTCACCACATCCATAAACCTTATCTGAGGCCTTCCTCTTTTCCTGTTACCTGGTAGCTTCATCCTTAGCATCTTTTTCCCAATGTACTCAGCATCCCTCCTCAGCACATGTACAAACCAGCATAATATTGCCTCTTTGGCTTTGTCTCCAAACCTTCCAACCTGTGCTGACCCTCTAATATACTTATTCCTAATCCTGTCCACCCTCGTCACACCCAGTGCAAATCTTAACATGTTTAACTCTGCCACATCCAGCTCTAACTCCTGCCTTTTTGTCAATGCCACTGTCTCCAACTTATATAACATAGCTGGTCTTACTACCCTCTTGTAGACCTTCCCTTTCACTCTTACTGGTACTCTTCTGTCACAAATCACTCCTGACACTCTTCTCCACCCACTCCATCCTGCCTGTACTCTCTTCTTCACCTCTCTTAATCACTCACTGTTACTCTAAACTATTGATCCCAAGTATTTAAACTCATCCACATTCGCCACCTCTACTCCTTGCATTCTCACCATTCCTCTATCCTCCCTTTGATTCACACACATATATTCTTAGTCCTGCTGACCTTCATTCCTCTTCTGTTTAGAACATATCTCCATCTCTCCAGGGTCTCCTCCGCCTGTTCCTTACTCTCACTACAGATCACAATGTCATCTGCAAACATCATAATCCATGGGGACTCCTGTCTGATCTCATCTGTCAACCTGTCCATCACCATTGCAAATAAGAAAGGGCTCAGAGCTGATCCTTAATGTAACCCCACCTCCACCTTAAACGCATCCGTCACTCCCACCGCAGACCTCACCGCTGTCACACTACCCTCATACATACTTCGCTGACACTTCCGACTTCCTCATACACTACCACAACTCCTCTCTAGGCACCCTGTCATATGCTTTCTCTAAGTCAAAAACACAATGCCACTCCTTCTGATCTTCTCTGTACTCCATCAACACTCTCAGAGCAAACATTGCATCTGTAGTGCTCTTTCCTGGCATGAAACCATACTGCTGATCACTAATCATCACGTCCCCTCTTAACCTAGCTTCCACTACTCTTTCCCATAACTTCATGCTGTGACTAATCAGTTTAATCCCTCTGTAGTTACTACAGCTCTGCACATCACCCTTATTCTTAAAAATTGGTACCAAAACACTTTTTCTCTATTCCTCAGACATCCTCTCACTTTCCAAGATTTCATTAAACAATCTGGTTAAAAACTCAACTGACATTTCACCTAAACACCTCCATGCTTCCGCGGGTATGTCATCCGGACCAACAGCCTTTCCATTCTTCATCCTCTTCATAGATATCCTTACTTCCTCCTTGCTAATCCATTGTACTTCATGATTCACTATCCCCACATCATCCAACCTTCTCTCCCTCATTCTCTTCATTCATCAACCCCTCAAAGTACTCTTTCCATCTCCTCAACACACTCTCCTCGCTTGTGAGTATTTCCCTCATTATCCTTTATCACCTTTACCTGCTGCACATCTTTCCTAGCTCGGTCCCTCTGTCTAGTCAATCGGTACAGGTCCTTTTCTCCCTCCTTAGTATCCAACCTTTCATACAACTCTTCATATGCCTTATCCTTGCCTTTGCCACTTCTCTCTTTGCCATACACCTCATCTCCTTATACTCCTGTCTACTTTCTTCATCTCTCTGATAATCCCACTTCTTTGCCAACCTGTTTCTCTGTATACTCTCCTGTACTTCCTTATTCCACCACCATGTCTCCTTGTCATCCTTCCTCTGTCCAGATGTCATACCAAGCATCTTTCTTGCTGTCTCCCTTCCTAGCTCTGCTGTAGTTACCCATCTATGTGGTAACTCTTCACTGCCACCCAGTGCCTGTCTTAACTCATCCCTGAACTCCACCTCACAGTTGCCCTTTTTCAGTTTCCACCATTTGATCCTTGGTGCTGCCCTCACACTCCTCCTCTTCTTCTTGATCACCATCGTCATCCTACAAACCACCATCCTATGCTGCCTAACTGCACTTTCCCCGGTCACCACTTTACAGTCTCCAATCTCCTTCAAACTGGCCCTCCTACATAAGATATAATCCACCTTTGTGCATCTTCTTCCAGTCTTGTATGTCACCCTATGCTCCTCCCTCTTGTTAAAATACGTATTCACCACAGTCATGTCCATCCTTTTCTCAAAATCCACTACCATCTGACCTTCTGCATTCCTTTGTTTAACACCATACCCATCACTTCCTCATCCCCTCTGTTCCCTTCACCAACATGCCCATTGAAATCTGCTCCAGTCACCACTCTCTCACCCTTGGGTACAGTCATCACCACTTCATTCAACTCACTTTCTCATCCATCGCTATAAGTGTGCATACAAACAACTCTGTGTTTAACTGTAGGTTGGTATAATGCAATGTAAGCAAATGGCACTTCTTCCTGGGACACATCTAAAAGTAGGTCTCAGCCAGTAAGACTGTCTGGGTTAAAAAAGAAAATTAAATTTTGAACCCTCTACACACTCATGCATACCCACATGTGCTCTCAGTCAGATATACACATGCACTCGAGCACCTTCCCATACATGTGCACACTTGCATGCACAATGGCTAGGGTTGCCACCTATCCATTTTTTTCTGGATTATCCTGAAATTATATCAGTTCTCCGATAGACCAGAAAGCACTGTACAAACTCCGGTATTCTGTTTCAAAAAAGGAAACAGACTATTGGAGTTTATTAAATTGGCTGATTTACTATTCATTTTTACTTTAGTAAATCTGCTGAAAGCAGGCACCAGGAATGGAAAACGAGTGTGTTCCCCATCAGCTGATGTCATAGTGATGTCACAAAGTGGGTGGAATGTGGATGGGAGACGGGGTGGGGATGGCTGGGATTACAGGTGATGCAAGGTGTGGCCTTACTGCGGTTTTAACCACAGTGATAGATGGCAACCCTAACAGTGGCATATGCATATGTACTCGTACAGGCATATACACTACACATATTCAAACTTGCATACATCCACAAACAGTCACATAGATGCACTTGCAAACACTGACATACACGTACTCACGGACATCGCAACAACTTGACACACACTTTCTCTTGTTATCTGATTTCTCTTTTTTTTCAGGTGGCACAGCTGTCTTTATTCTAAGAACATTTGAGACATGGCATTGAGTATAATGCCCCATTTGGCATGTACCTCACTAGGCACATGAAACAGCTGGAAAGGTAACAAAAGTACCTCACAAAGAAGATCCTAGGCCTTACAGAAACTCCAGCTATTCTCTGTCTCATATCATCTAGTAAGAGGCAATCTCTGCTTGACTTACAAAGCCATGTCTGACCCAGCTCTGTTAAAAATGCTACAGCTAAAGAAATTCCAATCCCTCTGCACCGCACACACCAGAGACCTCAACCTCATTACCACAATCAACAGAACATGCTGGAGGGACAGGTTCATAACTCAGAGACTGCCCATGCTCTGGAATAGACTTCCCATACATGTCAAGCAGAGCACCTCACTGGCCCTCTTCAAGAAAAATCTTGATGAGTGGATGGGAAATAGAAAGTTCACCCCAGGGATCACTCCAGTAGCTCTACTTGATAGAGGCGCTGTGAGCTAACGTTGGGCAGCACGATGCCAGGGCACTTCTGTGGGTTAGGCTTGTAAAGACTCCAGGGCTGTTAGCCTAGTACGCACCTATGAAATGAGGGGGTGTAGTTCATGACTTTATTTAAAGTGGGGGAATCACTCAACCCCTCCCATCACCCTATGGTTCTGTCGCCCTTGTTAGCAATGGCAGCTGGGACTGATTAGAATTACAAATTGCCTGCAGTTCAAAAAAAAAAAGGCAGTTTTACACAGTGTTTCTATTGTAGGGTATGTACTGAGAATAACTGGGATCATACCATAGATAATTCGTGGGGACCCATGCACGGGATAAAGGATTTAGGAGTTGCCTCTGTCCATTAGTAGTACAGGGGGTAGTCCAGGGGTAAATTTTCTGTTTCCCCATCCATAAATCCAAGTTTTTCTTGCATGCAGATAAAAATGAGCTTTGTTTTATAT
This sequence comes from Protopterus annectens, assembly GCF_019279795.1. NCBI lineage: Eukaryota > Metazoa > Chordata > Ceratodontiformes > Protopteridae > Protopterus > Protopterus annectens. The sequence continues at coordinate 1,331,334,983 of NC_056745.1, forward strand.
GAATGGGGAGTGGGAGTCTGTTCCACAGCAGCAGTAGCTTTTCCGAGATATACCTCTCCCTCCAAACTGTTGTACTTATGTTGCAGAAAAGGTTCCGATACCTAGATTTGAATATTTCTGATGCCATGTGACTTGCTGATGTGCATTAAGTTAATCATTAATGGATCAGAGTATGCCTTGTTATGGCAGACACAGGTAATTTCTTAGTCTGTTGGATGCAGAGTATAGTGACCGAGCTTTGGGTCTGTACATGTAGGACATGTTTAAGCCTTTTACCCTTTTAGTACAGTACCTCTGTGGGTGTTCCAGTTCTTGTGTGTGTCTGGACAGATACATACCAAAAGCGACATTATATTCAATGACTGGCCAAATGATGGGTAAAATGACATCCCTAGATTTGGGCACTATACAAGGAATTTCTTATGGACACATGTAGTTCAAAAGTTAGGTTATTGATGAAATACTTCCCAAAACCCGAACAAAAATAGTTAGCTGTTAGTGGCATACAGTCAGTGTGGTAGTTCTTGTGGTAGATAACTTCCCAAGGATACAGTAATGTATTTTTGGGCATTTAGTTTCAGTTCTTGATTTTGGCACAAGACATTTATTTGATACAAACCTTCCTGCAGGATGGCCAAGTCATTTGTTGATTCAATGAATGCTCCTAGCTTGCAGTCATCTGCTATCCTAGTCACTCAGAAACCTTTGTTATCTACTTTTAGTTCAGAAAAGCAGATTCCAAACAGGAGATGTTCCAGCACAGAACATGCAGGGACTCCACTGGTAACTGGTTTTGTTGTTTGCACTAATACTTCCTGAAAAGAAGTCAGGGACACCTGCTCCAGACAGTTGTATCCTGGAAACAATAATGAATACAAGAATTGTGACTGACTAGTCTTCAGCTAAAAGGTGTGCTAAGAAGTGTCCAAGAGAGAGCTGAGGTGTTTTCTTACAAAGCCTTTACTGTAAGTCTGGAGGGATCTTATTATAATTTCTAATTTGAATGTGGCAGCTGTAGATACATGTTTATAATAGCTGTTGACATCAGGAATTGATGGCATTTGTCATGCCTGTTGTAAATCTAGCAATACAAGTCAATGTGCACATAATTTGAATAATGTTTTCAGTGCATAAGTTTCTCTGTCAATTCTCCTCATATACATGCTGTTAGAAATGTCTATAGAAGCTTACAACTCCTACAGCTACAGTAACATCTTGCAGTTTCCCAATCTTAATACTGCAACAGATGCCAAGGGATATTGTGTATTTGTATTTACAAAAGCACTCGAGTAAAACATTGCAGAACTTTGGAAACTAACCATAACTAATCATGCAAAGGGAGTACACCTCTATCACTAATTACCCCCCCCCCCCACCACCACCACCACCAAAATGCTCTCATTTCCATAAACCAAAACATACTGATTTTCATTGCAAATAAACTTCTCTCCACAACACAAAGTTCAAGTCCAGTAGTTGGCAAGATAAGCAATATTAACTTATGTAATCTTCATGGAAGTGAAACGTAATGAAGGAAAAAGGTATTGATAACATCTCACTCTGCTAATACCCCACCAACACTAGCAACACAAGGCAAGGATTCTCAAGCAACCGCAGATGGAAAACATTTCAGTTCTGCATACACCTAGTGTTATCTCCATTATCCATTACACGGGGAGTGCCACTATGTTCCACATTAGTTCACCAACTTTTTGATAAAGCAAACTGTCAATCAGTATGCATATAGTGTTAAGTTCAGACCTAATCAACCATCTTCCAGTTAATCCGCAAAGGTCATTCACAAACAGAGAAAAAGGACTATTCTGGATTACTTCTACATCCCAGTAAAACAAAATTAATGTTATTTTCTCCCACTAACTCACAAGCCCATATCAGCAAATTTACATTGGTAACGATTAATAAAACTCTTAAGCAGAATTATGAAGTAGCATCACACACTCAGCCAATATGTAAAGCCAAATAGAAACCAAAAACTAGCAATGGTCAAAAATGCAAATGGTCTATCACTAATTGGGCATAACTACATTCCAAACCTTCCCACACCCAGTCGTCTTGTATACTGCTGCTATAGTTATAAACCCTCAGACTTCTTGTATCAAAAACTGCAAAATCTGTCAACAGAGCCCATCAATACCAATCTATAAACATACGTAAAAGTTACTACACTTTATGTTCAGTGAATCATATTACAAATCATTGTAGAAATAATTTCTAAAAATAATCCAAGAAAGAAAATGGGGAAGTGTAACAAAACATGGCAGCTTAAATTCATTTCAGTACACATTTCTGAATAGTGCACATCCTGAAACAAATCAACCAACAAACAAGAAGCAAGGAAGATGTACAGTATTGAAGGGGGAAACAAAATCAGTACTGAGAAGTTACTCTTCCTTAGTTTTACCCAAGTAATTGCTATAGTGATACAAATTCCACTGTAGACAAGCTTTAAGGCATTCACTTTCATGAAGAAACTGAGAATGTTAAACAAGATGAGACTGATCAGTGATAATAGAAAACAGCAGCAATTCACATCATACTTTGTTGTAGTTTCTTATTCAGGTTCTAATATTATTCATTAGTAGGGCAACAACTAAACATAAAACCATCCTAATTTCTGTGAATACCCAGATTTAAATATTAACTTTTTTATTTTATGAAATTGTGATGGCTCAGTAGCTAAGCTCATTCTGTCTCAAAGCCCTCAAGATTGGGGTTCAATCTTACTGTCTGGAGTTTGCAAATTCTCTGTCTGCTTGGATTGTCTACACTTAATCCATTTTCCTCCCATTTCCCAAAAAGATGCTGGTTGATTTTTACTGTGTGTGTGTCTGTGTGCATGTGTATAATATAGCAGTTACTCTTGCTTTTTGTGGTCCATGTCATGGATGAAAGGGTCATGATAACCAGTCCACATATCTGGTTAATGAAAGAATAAAATAAACTCCATCACTGTGCCTTAAATTGTGCCAGAGTTTCATTAATGTTTCTTTTAGTGATAATTACTGTTGCATTGTTTCTTTTGTATGCTGTTTTACTTAATTACAAGAAGCTAAGTCTGATTGGGTGGTCCTGTGAACAGCATTGCTGTCTCACAGTGCCTGATTGTGCAGTTTGTTTCTTAGTTCATGTTTCTTCTTTCACTGGTCTAATTTTCCTGCGTTTGTGCAGGGGGATCTAATTTCTGTGTATGTTCCAAACAGGTGAATTCATATTCTGTCAAACTGCCCATTGGTGTCATGTGCTTGATACATTTGAGAGAAGTGTGTGTGTGTTTGTGTGTGTGTTCATGTGAGCGTATTGCATGTGAGTGTATGCTTGTGTGTGTCTCTCTGTGCTTCTACACCTCTTGGATTACAGCACCTCTGGATAGGTATTACTTCCATGATAATGGCCACCGTGTACATTATTACTTAGTTATTTCCCCATGCTTACAGTAAGGAGAAGTGTCGGTTTAATATCATTTCCTTTTCAATATTCTCCCTTTAGTGACTCGATACAGTTTATGCAGCCTCCTGTCCTTATCTTCACATTTTTTTGATGTTTCGTTCTATCTTTAAGAATATTATCAGTTTTCCTACTTTAACTGGCTGTCCATTCCCCAGTTTATGCCATTGCATATTCTGCCTTTCTTGCTTTTTGTTATGCTTTAACTTGTATTGTCTCCTGTACCCTGCTTTCTGTACTTATTCTCGGCTGGGCTTGGGAGTGTCTTCTGTGTGGAGTCTGCATGTTCTCCCCGCGGTTGTGTAGTGTTCGAAAGACATGCATGCTTAAATGGGCGTGCCTTCGTTGAAGGTTGGGCGTCAAGCTGGCACCTCAGCGTTTCGTAAAAATCTACTGACAATCATTAGCGGACCGGAGTTCCGCTGTGGTGACCCCTTACAGAGAAAAGCCGAAAGACAAACAACAACAATGAACTGTCCTTTTCTATTACAGTTTTTATTTTATTTATTTATTTATGTCTCTGCGTGGGGTAGCCTTACAATTATTCAAAAACAATTATCCTGGTATTTAATACACCCAATTTAGCAATTATCAACTCTGATACCATTTAGGAGTAGTCAGTCATGAGTGGGCACTAAGTAAATACCATCAACTTTGACAACTAAACTAAGACTGTAACTGCTTTTCTTTCTGCTTTACAGGCAGCATTAGATGTATTCATTATATGTGAAAACCCACAGAAATCCATCATACCTATCACGTTGCTGTGTAACACAAGACATTATTATCTCTGTGTAGTTGCAGGTTGTGTATTGCTCTTAGCCTGATAAGCAGCACTTTTTGAATGACCACACTCCTTCCTCATTCATTTGAGGCATGCCAAGTTTAGACTTGCACCCCTCTGTAGCTTATCTGTGTTGCTTAGATGACACAAGTCCTCTGGTAGCAATTTTTTGTTCTGTCTTACTGGTCTTGTGCGGGAAATGTAAAGGAATTTCATGGCTTTCATTTCTGCAAATTACCTTTAATTGTATTTGTTCCAGCAATGAAAAACTGTCCGTCTCCCACAGCTTTTAGAACTTCTGGCATCAACAATCATACCTCAACCTCTTAGAACAATAAAGCTTGACAAAGCCATAAATAAAAGTGAGATAAAAGCCCAAAAATAGGGACAGTTTTTAAATATTGCTCTTTATCAATTCTGTAACAGATTTTGCATTAGCAGGAATGTTCTGAAGGGTATGAAGTCTGAAAGTGAAAATGTCTGTCATTATTTTATAACTTCACTCTTAAATGATTTGCCAGTAATTTGCTAGAAAAAACACAGTTTTAGGAAAAATAGACAAAAAATATGATGCAAAAATCTGGACATTCTGCGAAAATATGCATAGTTGAGAGTTAGGATCACAGTAGACTGCATATGCAGGCATGACAAGAAGGTAGATTTTTAAAAATATGGAATATATGGCTTTGGACAGACAGCAGGAACTTTGAGACTATTCTTATTAGTCATGTGCTGTACACTACTATCCTTATGCCAGATTAGTTGACCACTCACACCCATATATACCCATACAGTTACATACACGCACTCAAACACTGGCATACATGCACTCGCGAACAACCACACACACACACACTTTTTCTCTTTTTCTGATGCGTGTTTCTTTCTGGCATGGCTTTTGTTTAAATTTGAGCCAGGAGCTGGGGGGAACAGTTCATGATTTTATTTAAAGTGGGGTCCCCCCCCCGGCGCCCTTTACAGATAACCTGGGTCACACTTCTTAACCTCCTTAGCTCAAGAAATCGGCTAAATAAACATTGTGCCAAAGGACAGAAACCGGATACAGTACATGAAATAACTCATTCCTTTACTTGGTTACATGGATGGATCAGCAACTATAATGCCAGCATTTGCGATTCACAGCAATAAATAAAGTATTATGCAGGATCCTTAGACTTTTAAGAGCTGGAGAAACTGCAGTAAAGAAAAGCAAAATAAAAGTGTCTCTCTTTGCAGGAAAGCAACCACAATAATCAAGAACAGAAATGCTCTTGTCGCATTCCCTTTTTGGAATTCAGAACCACTGTTGAGCTTTCACATAGTGTAAGCTTGAACAAACTGATAAAACAGGACGACGGTACATTTCTGTTTTTTTTTATAAGTGACGACACTGTGCAAATATTAAGACAAATAAGTTGAATACAGCAACAGCAAACAAGCAATACATTGTCTTCCAAAACCCTAAGTTTAAATACAATCGGGCACACAATAATAATGGCTGCATGTGGCTTATACTTGTGCACAGAATGTAATCATTTTTAAAACAGCGCCAGCAATCAAGCTATATTTTAGCTTCCAAAACCCTAAATGTAACAGTAACTGTGGGCACACAATACTAATAGCTGCATGTGGTTTCTAGTTTTGCACAGAATTTAATCTGCTAAGACACTGCACACAAAAAGTCAAACAAAAAAAAATATTTGCTGTAATCGGATCATAACAAATGCTTCATGAAGTGAATGGAACTGTAATGCAAATTTCAATTATCTTTGTTCTGCGCTGGCTCAGTAATGTTTGAGACATGAAAATATAGCCACTGAATGGCAGACTTCATAGGAACGGTAATAATTAAAAAAAAAAAAAAAATAACGTGAACATAACGTAAAACGTGTAGAAGCAATTTGACTAGTTCTATGGAGAAAATAATGGTATTGCTTACCTATTAGCAGCACAACAGACTAAGAAACAGTTCCCTATAGTCCGATGGTAAAAAAGACTCTGCAGGCAACACCAGCAACAAGGAGGAGTTCCAGACATAAAAGAGATCCTTTTGAACACCTTATAAGCATGGGCAGGACTAGGGAGCAGTGACATGGAATGGGTGGTTGTATGCATGCATGCATTCTTTAGAATCAGTTTGGGAGCGCAAACTACAGTTACTTTATAGCAGTGCTGACTTAAGCATTTCAGAGACTGAAGCAAGCTTTCCAACGACGTGAAACAGAAACCTGTTGTTCTCCTTTAAAGCATGTGTAGATTGTTTTGAAGACTTATGTAAGCAATATACTGCAAACAGTACTTCTTAATCTCTTTCTGCACCCAAAGAGAAGCTATGGATTGGTTTGGAACACTTCGGGTCATACTAGATTTGATTTTTGTTTTCTTTTTCTGGGCACAGACTGGAGGCCATTTCAAGTTTCCCAAGCAAATACAGTAAATAAGTGCTTCTATTAAAGTACCAAATAAGGGCCTCTGTTGTGTTCCTCCAGGTATTTCTCAGATTTCTTACTTGTAAATAGTCTGTTCGTCTCAAGTCAGTATCTCTTTGGTTGAAGTTTGTTATACTCCGCATTAACTGTTTTCCTATGGAAATCATACCAAATGCATTCATTCTTTCCTGTCCCATAGTACCATGATAAATGATAAAGCATTTTAATTCTTTTCAGTGTCTAGAAACACCTTTCTCCCTTAGCAGTTGACAGTGGTATGGTGGCTATAATCAACAATACATTGAACATTTTTGAAAACGCACACTAGTTAATGAGTTGTCCACCAAGAATTTTAACATCTTGACTGCACTGCCACTTGCTGCTAAAGTTTTCATGCCGATACACCACTCCACGTTCTTTTCTCTCTGTCACAAAGTTCCAGGCAGTATCACGCATACTTCCTTTGCAGCAGTAGACAGTGTCTGTTGCAGTAGTTGGGGTCTTGATGGTCCTCTTCTATATATCTTGCCAGGATGTTCCCTGTAAGGTACTCTTCTGCAGTGCTGTCAATATCTGATCTGATGCTGTCAATTGCATTCAGAAATGTGTACATCCTTTTCAACTGTGGTATGACAGTGAAGTTGCCTGTACAGAATGCCAACATGGGGCATTATTCTATGGAAAACAGCCAAAACTTAAATTCATCATCTTCAAGTGTTCACATTAGCCTGTTCGCTTCTTGTACAGTTGCTGCAGCAGATGTAGGACACTTGTACAAATAATAAAAATTCTCTGACAGCAAGTCTGAGTTGTCGTATAGTGCATTTACAGTATGAATATTAACATTTCACTGTGTTCCAGACATTCGTGGCATGCATTGTGCTACTATATTGTTTAGAGCAGTGTGTGTCTGAACTAAATGTGAGAAAAAGGCTGGAATTCCACATTGAGTTAAAAAAATTTCCTTGCTTCAGTATTCTGTAGTGCGGTCCTTTGCATTATCAGATTAAGTTGGTGGGCATAGCACTGTACATAATAAGCATATTTAAATTCCTGTCTTATGATGGCCTGGACCCAATGCTGAAGTCCACTCATAACAGATGCACCATCAAAACTTTGAACAACCACTTTTTCATGCTGGTCTCCCACTACTTCAACTGTTCATTTATCACACCAGTAATATGCTCTGCAGTCTGTCCGGATGGTATGAAATATCTCCCAAAACATTCCTGCACCTGGCCATTGACAACATAATGAACACAGTGGCAATTTGCCACAGCCCTGCAATATCAGTGTTTTCATCTGCAATTACTGCTATGTATTTTGCAGTGAAAATCTATTTTTTCTTTTGCATATTGTGAGCTTGCAGCTCAGGAGTTCATTCTGAACTGTTTTTGATGTTACTTTAAAAACAGTTGTTTTTGTGTGTTTGGCCAACTGCTGATCAGTCCTGCAGGTGAAGTCTACCAGTGTGTTTAACATTCCAGCACTCGGTGAGTCTTCATAGGTTAGTACTAGGCTAACTGCCCTTGGGAGCCATTTTAAGCCTAGCCAGTTATCCCCTGTGAGATTCAAACCCTGTACCTTGTGTTTGTAAGGTAAACACCTTAACCATTAGGCCCCCTTCCCAGCCCCTTCTCATATTCATCGTGGCCTCTCAAAGTTACTTCTTCAGCACACAGCTTGATGCAGTCCATTATAAGTGATAGAACATTCTGGTTTTCTTCTTCTTTTTTGTGTCTTTCCAATGATGTGGTATTCGGTACTTAACTGAGACTCAATATCCACAGTTCCCAACATTGCTAGATTCATTTGGTTGTCAAAATGTTTAGCAGACTGTTCATGTTTTCTAGCTTTTTCTATCATTTGTCTTCATGCCAGTTGCATCCTTTGATGTCCGGGAATTATCTCCACCAAACAAAAAGCATGGGAAGCAGTACAAACCATATGTTCTTTGTGTTTCACTGTTGCAGTCATTATCACATTCGAGTTATCCCTGCCAGAGTAGCCCCCGACCAGCCCGAATACCAGAGGCTTAGTATTTCTGCGTCAGTTGCTGTCGCTTGAGGACTGACATCAGGTCATCAGTAATATAAAGTAAGGCAGCCAACGCCATTACATCAGTCTTTCTTTCCGTGGAGCCCGAAGCAGAAGTAGTTTGCACGAGTGCCAGTCGGCTGAGAGTTTTCGGCTCCAAATTGAAGTTGAAGTCCTCTAAAGCTAAGTACCCCATTGGGGATCCCTTTTTCTTGCACTAACCGATGTCAGAAAAGTTAACAATTGTCTCGCCTGTGGAAAGCAAATACCACACCGAGACTTCCACTCTAACTGCTTCACTTGTTTAGGCCCAGACCACGACGTCCCCCATTGTCGCTTCTGTGCTTTGTTCAACGCCAGAACTCTCCATCGTCAGGTCCTTATTGTAGCCAGATATTTTTGTTTACAGTCTTCGAATTCCGATATGGCTTCGGTAAGCCATCCAACAGCAGATCTTCCTAAAAAAATGTAAAGATTGAGACCGCACAGGTCCAAGCCCTACCGACTACGCTTCCGTTAAGCTAGTCGTCAGTTCTCCGGTACTCAGTGAGGCTCCTTCGCAGGGGATAACTGGCTAGGCTTAAAATGGCTCGCAAGGGCAGTTAGTCTAGTACTAACCTATGAAGACTCACCGAGTGCTGGAATGTTAAATACACTGGTAGACTTCACCTGCAGATGCCCGCTTCTGTTGATTCGCAGGCCACTACTAAGACCCTTTTGGAGTCCGGTATACCGCAAAACTGGTCTTTGACTAAGGATCCTGCGGCCGTCTCTACCTTGGATGGGTCTGGAGCCGCTGAGCAGGCTCCAGCTTCTGAGGAAGTCCTTTGCACTACCGAATCTCGACACAAACCGACACCTTCTTTCGTGACTACCGTTCTTTCAAAAATGACCAAGTTTCTTAGGCCCAGGGTTCGAACCACACCCAAGAAACCGACGACCAACTCTCAGGCGCCTGCTACCTTGCCTCGATCTGAAATGCTTAAAATGGCAGAAGACCTTATCATGCTGATCAGGGGAAGCCAAGCTACCCCTTCAAAAAGGAAAAGAGATCTGTCCCCTGTAGTTCTGTCTGAACAAGAGTCAGATGAATATGATGCATCTGATTATGAAGACATGCAACCTCTCTCCACTTGTGAGGATTCTGATGCAGAGGACTCCATTCCTTCAGCTTCTCCCCCTCAGAGGATTTTTCCTTTGGGGAAACCCTGCATACTTTAAGGGAGCATTTCCAATGGGAGAGTCAGGACTACCCTCAGTGTAAAAAGAGACTCGGGGAATTGTTAGATCTTCCGCAACACAGACCCTTGGCCATCCCACCAGTCCTGGATGTTGTGGATGATGGTTTCTGGAATCCAGCTTGACTCCTGATGCCCTACCCTCCTGCTCCTAGAAAACCAGACAGATACTATAGAGTCCCTGACTCACACAAATATCTTTTGAAAAATCCAACAGCTGAACCTGAGTTCATTTCTCAAGGGCCAAAAGGGATTAATGCAACCTCTGCTAAGAATCCTACACCCTCGGACAGGGATTCCCGAGCATTGGACACGTGGTAATAAAGTATACACCTCAGCTACTCTTGCTATCAGGGCACCAAATTGTCAGTTCCATATGCTGAAATTTCAGCAACATACCCTGTAACTCCTTAAGCAAAAAGTCTTCCCTTCCTGCTTGGGCAGAATCTAAAGATTTGCAAGACTTAATGTATTCTGCAAGCCAAGAAACTAAACACACTGTGGTTTTGCTGCCCTAGAAGCTTCTTGCAGGGCAGCAGTCACTGGATCTGTCATTAGAAGACATGCATGGCTTAAGGAACAACCCCTGCCAGACCATGTCAAATCTAAATTGTTCGATGCCCCCTTGCACAAAGATAACTTATTTGGCACTAAGGCAGAAGAGGTCTTAAAGATGGAAGAAAAAACAAACTCTATGCAAACAGTTAAGGATTTCTTATAAGTCCAGCCACCTAGGTTCAGCAGGCATTGTCCCTCCAAACACTGGCCCTTCCCTGCTCCGAGTAAACCAGCCCAGCCTAAGTCCCTTGGAAGCAAACCCCGCAGACAACAGCCCCAGGGAATGCAGAGATCTAAGCAGTGGACTGCATCCACTTCAAAACCAGGGAGTTCTAAGCCACCCCCTTATGGTAAGAACTCACAGTGACTCACCTCCTCCCCCTCTGCCCACCTTCACTTACCCTAGGAGGAAAAAACTCATTTCACTCAAGCACCTGGGCCACCATAACCAAGGAACAGTGGGTTCTGAACATTGTGCCTCAGGGATACAAATTTTCCTTCCATACCCTTCCAATCCCAAAAGGGTTCCCAGATCTACCACCAAATCAGTGGGCAGAGGCTCAAAAGCAAATCCTTTCCCTTCTCTCTATGAGAGCAGTAAAGCACATTCCTGTAGAACAGATAGGCATCCA
>NC_056745.1:1332393277-1332413277 GCF_019279795.1 Protopterus annectens
AAAATTTGTAAAGTGTTGTTTAAAGGAGGATTAACTAAAGTACGTTTGTATGGAAGATTTAGATTAACATTAGTTAAATCATTGTCCAGTTCAGAATCCTTATCACAAATAAGCTTCAAATTTAACTTTCTCAGGTAAAGACGCAAGTCCAGCAACAGGGAAGGTAAATCCACTCGTTGAGCAGGGATGAATGTAAACCCTTTTTGTAAAACCTGAAGTATGTTGTTGAAAATGTTCTGTCAGTGAAGTTACAAACTTCAGAAGAACAAGAGTAAGAGTCAGTAAAAGTAAGGGGGTCTGTATAATTTAATGGATTTTCCTTGGACGGCCCCTGGGGGATCCCCTGTCCGGAAGAGGACGTGTAACTAGTCTGTGCACAGGTAGAGGACGTTGTGTAGCTAGTCTGTGCGCAGGAAGAGGTATAGGTGGGGGAATATAATCCAACTGTTCGAATAGTGCTCTCTCCCCCAAAAGACTGCCTTGTGTAATGTATGTGTGTCCTCTTCCTCTTGAATTTCTTCTTACAATGTTGTTTCCCTGTATCCTCTGTGATAAAATAGGAACAGATTCACTGGAAAGGTGTACTGGTTGGTTTAGAAAATGTATAGGATCGGTAATTGCAGCTTGAAAAGTTTGTACAGGGGAAATTGCTGCAGAAATGTGTACAGGTGAAGTTCCTATTTGAATAGGATGAGCTGAGGAAGCAAGGGAAGGTAAAGGTGCCGAGGACACAGAAGAAACAGAAGAAAGCAGTGGATATAACACCGGAGAAGAAGACTGAAGAATGACAGCTGCAGACGAGGAAATGGAAGGCAAAGCTGGGGAAGTGGTAAAGATATGAGAAGATGTGTGCGCATTATATGGTGGAGAGACAACTGAAGACTAAGAAAAGGCAGGCATAGATGGGGAAGAAGTATGTGCAATATATGGCGGAGTGACAACTGCAGAAGATGAAATGGGAGGTATAGCTGGCGAAGAGGAAATAGGAGGTATAGCTGGCAACGAGGAAATAGCTGGCGAAGGGGAAATAATATGAGAAGAAGTGACTGCATAGTTATGTGATGGAGGAAAATCACTTAGAGTGTTCCTGAAGCCTTCCACCTGATTTCTAAAACCTGCAACCTGATTTCTAAAACTGAAACGATGACTAAATTCATATCTAAGTGGATAGGCTCGGTTGTTATTGTATTGGGTGACATCACTGTGTAATTTAAGTCTCTTACGATTTACAATGGTGGCTACATGTCTGGAGATACGTGGATGAATCCCATTGAAAACGTGAACGAGTAGATGAAAATCCGGATGAGAAACAACAACTGAGTGTAAATGTAAAATATCAGATCTAAGCTTAGTTAATTCTAATTCCTTGTGATGGATAAGCATTTTAACAACCTGTAAACCTGTATTGTTATAGAGAGTAACTAACTCTCTGTACAAAAGGGAATCCCTAGACAGATTGTTAGGAAATTTTACAAACCGTAAACCAAACAGAACAATGCTCTTACTTACACAGTAAGAAAGATAAAGAATGTCAATCTGCACATTTTTAAAAGAAATAAAAAGTCTTTCTAAATTAAAAAGAAGAGATTTTAAATCTTTGATATGGGTCTGTTCTGCATGTGAAGCTTGATCCAGAAACTCATGTGGTCCTAATTCCTGGAAAAATGGATTACTACTATAGTCATCCTGTAAACAAGCCAGCAAGTCTGCAGTGAATGGAAATTGTTGTGTTGAGTGGAAGGTATTTGCGTACAAGTAGGCAGCGAAGATCTGTTGTCCTGTGTAGATCTGTTATCTTGTGTTGTGTCTGTAGTGGGGGAGCAGTAATTGAGAATCCCGCCTGTAAGGCATTGACTGCATTAATATTTTGTCCTTGAGGAGAGGGAACTGTCATGGAGGTTCCCGCTTGTAAGGCATTGATTGCATTAACATTTAATCCTTGAGGAGAGGGAACTGTAATGGAGGTTCCCGCCTGTAAGGCATTAAACTTACTAAGCAGCAAGCTATTTCTACAGAAGAAAGTGATTTTTTTATCTGTTCTCAATCCACAACTGGGGAAATTCTTCGGTATCCCTAAGCTACACAAGGATCGCATCAATCCTCCTTTTAGACATATAGTGTCAAATCATAAAACAAAGACAGAGAAAATATCTGAATTTTTGGACTGGACACTTAACCTCATTGTACAGAATTCTCAGTTCTATCTTCGTGACTCTTGGGACTTCTTAAACATTCTGTTTCAGCACCCACCCTCCTCTTCCAATATTCTACTTGTGACACTGGACTTTGAGGCTCTTTATACTAACATACCTCATGTAGAGGGCATTACCATTTTAAGATCCTACTTGTCTCAAATGACTGGATTATCCACAGACAAAGTTGATACCATTTGTACATTAACAAAACTTGTTTTAGAAGAAAACTTTTTCTACTTCAATGACTGCATCTACCACCAGGTAAGGGGTGTAGCCATGGGCTCGAGAATGGCCCCAGCATTCGCGAATTGGGTACTAGCAGCTTGGGAAATTAACTCCCTCACAAGTCTACCTGATTTTAAGTTTCTACTCCTATACAAAAGGTATATAGATAATGTGTTTTTTGTGTGGGAGGGTGGTGAGCAACGTTTACATGTCTTTTTGGAATCCCTTTCTTCTACCATTCCCTTCCTTAAGTTCAAACTGTCTTCCTGTGGAACACAAGCAAATTTCTTAGACACATGCATTTCTTTTGACCCTGTTGCCTTGTCATGGAATTCCACTATTCATAGAAAAAATACTTTCAGAAACAATTACTTGGATTACACTAGTATGCATCCGCTCTTTATGAAATGCAACATGGCAAGGGGTCAGTTCATTTGCATTTCCCGTCTGGTTAGTAACGATAATGACTTCAGAATGGAATGTTTGGCTTTGAAAGCTTTACTTATACAAAGGCATTTCCCTATAGATCTTCTTGATTTTCTTATAGCAGAGATTACAGAGGCTAGACATGTAAAATTTCCTCAAATCATCAAAAAAGGGTTCCTCCCGAAAAAGCTTACAGTTGCTATTTCAGTCCTTGATGTGAATAATGAATGGGCTTCTCCTACTAACAGGATTAATTTTACAACTATCAGTATGGATAATGTTGTTTTTACCACAGACATTCCAACTGACCTTGACAGTGTTGTTTTATCCAATCACCGCATGAGGGAACTTTCAACCCACTTAGTATTCAGTACTAATCACCCTCCTGAACCACATCCCACTTCTGGTCCTATTTCTGATGGCTCTGAAGATTCACCTTCTTCTATTTCTTCTGTTTGCAGCAACACTCGTGACTGGACTGTGGCATTTCCTTTACCTAGTTGCAGAGATTCTGACTGCATCAGGAATGTTATTCGTGCTAACTGGGACATTTTAACCAATAGCCAAGAGGTTGTTACTAAACTTGGTGACTCACCTAATTTCCTATATAAAAAAACAAAGTCTTTGAGGTTTACTTTTGAGAATAGAGATAACCAGTTTCTGACTGATGATTTTGCTTCTCATGTTCTTGATGTAGGAATGTTTTCTTGAGGTTCTTGTGTAGCTTGTCCATATATCCAGATAGGACATTCTTTTCAATTTACTCACAATAACTTTAAAGTTTGTTCTATAAACATTTTGATTGCAAATCCATTAATGTGATTTATGCTGCAGTCTGTAATTCTTGTCCAGCTTATTATATTGGTAAAACAATGAGACTATTATCTTCTAGAATTAAGGAGCATTTGGCAGCAGTTAATAATAATAATGACATGAGAAATGCACTAGCAAAACATAGTTTAGTCTGCCATAACTTCACTGGTTTTAAATTCCTTATATTACAAGGAGTGGACACTTTTTTTGGAGATGTTAATTCCTTATTAGAGGTTAAGGAATTGCTTTGGCAGTTAAAATTCAATGCAGATGCCCCTCCAGGCTTAAATGAGAATTTGAATATCAAATGTGTATTGAGGTGGCACCAATAGTTTATGTTTTTTGCCTTCTCTGCCTTTAGTGATTTTTGACTGACACTTTTTTCATTGTTCCCATAACTACCATAACTACCTACCATAACATGCTCTGTTGATTGGAACATTCATTACAGTTTTTAATTACTAATGTTACTACTGGTGTAGAGCTGTTAAATTCCACCCATTTAGGTTATTTACACTAACGTTCTTCATTATACTATTTATCTGAAGAAGTCCCTTACACTGACTAAAGGGATGAAAGTGCTAATTATTGGCTCCTTTGTCTTCTCTATGTTATAGAAGTTTATTTGTGCATACATACATACATACATATATATATATATATATATATATATATATATATATACATACATACACACACACACACACACATATATATATATATATATATATATATATATATATATATGTATGTATTTAGACCTCGGACTAATAGGAAATGTTGGACAACTTGTAGAGACAAATAGGTAGAGAAAATTTTAATAATGTGAATTCTTTTTTATATGGAAACAGTTGTCATCCAGCACATTTGATTTATATTCTACCAGTTCCTACATTTAGGTGCAGCGGTAGAATCGCCTCACAGCAAGAGGTTCTACCTTTCGATTCTCGGCTGGAGCGCCTTCTGTGTGGAGTCTGCATGCCCTCCCCGCGGTAGAGTGGCGTTCGAAAGACATGCGAATGGGTGTGCCTTCGCTGAAGGTTGGGCGTCGAGCTGCCCCTCGGCACCATAAAAATCTACTGCCAATCATTAGCGGACTGGAGTCTGGCGACACCTAACCGGGAAACTGAAAGAAAAATAAACAAGAAAGAAAATCTGTATGGGGAAATTGTAAGATAGCTGAAATGTTTGTTAGTAGAGGGTATAGTATTAATGAAGTAATCAAAGCTGGATGTAGAATATTGGATAGACGTTATAATAATATCCATAGTAGATCTACAATTAATAATGGAAGAAATAATGGACATAAGAAAGGACAGATAGTGAAGGGAAAATAAGTTTATTTTGTGACAACTTATAATATTTTAACTGAAAGAATTGTCAGAGAAGTTAAAAATCACTGGCTAATGTTATTAAGAGATAAGGATTTGAAGGAAATAATGCCCAGTAATGCTCAAATATCTTACAAGAAGGGCAAAAGTTTGGCCGATATGTTAATACATAAAGATTTTGTTCCACCTAATGCCATAATGTATAGTGAAATGGTTGTGAATAAGGGAACCTATACATGTAATAAATGTTGCATTTGTAAGTAGTTAGGAGATTTGAAAATATTAATGGCGTACATTTTTTTCCAAATGGACTTTATAATTGTAACACTGAAAGTGTTCTTTATTTGTTGAAATGTGGTTTTGGATTACATTATGCTGGGGCAAGTATTAGATCTTTTAAAAAAACGTGTACAAGAGCATGTTAGGGATATTATTAATATAAAAATGGAAACTCCTTTGGCAGCTCATTTTAAGTTGTGTCATAATTCGAATCCAAGTTGTTTAAAAGCAACTGTTTTAGAACAGGTGAAATTGCAGTTGGGGGAATGTCAAGAAATAAAAAGCAAGTTGTTGTATAAAGAGACACTGTTTATTTTTAAATATAATACAATGGAACCATTAGGCTTAAATAAAGACTGTAACTGGAGGTTAGTAACTAGATAATTGGGAGTTAATTGAAGAGAATATTGTAAATAATGTGGGTGCTTTCAATGTATGTTATTCTTTGAAGACTGTGTGTGAAGCCGAAGTGCTAAGTCTGGTGAATAAACTGTTGTTTCGTTAGTACGTTTCTGTGACCATTTTGGTTGTTTTATTCATTTATATATTTTTTCAAAAACAGTTGTTTTACATATCCTGGAGTAAAATCCTTTCCCCATCACAGTGGGAGGAATGGGCTGAAAGAGTGTCATGATCTAAAAGGGACTGCAGAACCTCTGGAAAATAAGGAAGCTGTTCTCGAGAAGGTTGAGCAATGCCTGAAAAGAGGAAAAGAATTTCCAAACCCTGAAATAGCCCTGACAGATAAGAGAACCCAAGAATCTGAGGTGATCTGAAGCCAATTTGGAAGGGATAAGGGAAGACGGAGAGACAAGGGGACCTGGCCGAGGGGAAGGGAAGGCCCAATGTCAAAAAGAACCAAATTTATCCTGAAAAGTTTTCTGTGAGGAAGTAGTCTGAGTAGACTTAGCAGGAGGAACACTCCTAGGACCTTTTTTTCCCCTTAGGAAGGGGGCACGTCTGTCTAAAAACAAGAGCAGACTTGGAAGGATAGTTCCTCTGAAACTTGGGAATACGGGAAATGAAAATATGTTTCAGTTCCCAGAAAGCCTTACATTATCCTGGAGGGACCAAATTAAGTCAGCAGCACCAATCCCAAAGAGACTTTTATTATCCAAACGTTTGGCCTTGATGTCAACTGGAAAGGCCTGAAGATGTAGCCAAGAATAATGCTTCATGACTGAACCAAAGGCAAGAGTTCTGGAAGGGGCATCAGTTGCATTATAGCTGCATTTTTGAGAGTAGTGGGCAACTTAGTGGAGCCTAACAGAGAAAGGGCAGAAACCTTCCTCTCAGAATCAGGAAGGTCAGAAACTGCCTTAGAAATCTGGGAAAATAAAGCCAAAACATATCTGGTCAGTGGTGTTTTAACCTGTGCAGCAGTAATACTGGGTGCCTGGTAATCTACTGGCATTGTCATTGGTCCTTTGGTGGGGGAGAGAGGGGTAATGTTGGCACTGAATCTGTCGGCCAGTATATATTGGCAATATCTGTTGGCTCGGTATAGGATGTACCATTGTGCAGTAGCTCAGACCAAATTCTGGGTATTGCGTGGAGATTCTTTACATAACTATAGAAGGAATTTCCTCCCTCACTAAGATCTGAAGAATCCCCTTGGTCCCTTAGATATTATCAGCTAAGGTTCCCCCTCAACATCAGGTGCAGACATTGAAAAAGCCTCCGAGAACATGTGAGAATTCATATCCACACCAGTCTCTCATGGAGTTGCGGCAGAGGAATCTGAAACAAGCACCAGACGGTCTTCACAACTTTCAACAGCCTCTAGAAAGATGTCCAAGAGCAAGATGGACAGCAGCCAGATCTGGCCTAACTCTTTTGTCCTTTTTTGCCAGACGGCTTGCCCTCGGGATGGGAGGATTCAGCCATAGCACCTTCAGCCAGCAGTTCCAGTCACTGGTTCTCAAGATACATGGATAAGGAGGATAGGTGACTATGTAGGGTCTTAGGCACAAATGCCTGTCAGATAGAAGTGTGTGGGAAACAACCCAAGCAAATCAGAAAATGGTTGTGACTGTCTTTTATGGGGAATATGCCTCCCACACTGACATTTTCCCTTTCTGGATGCCATGAACACAAGACCAACCAAAAATAAAAACAAGAGAAGAAACCTCAATGGGGCACTTAACTGAAAAAATGGCTTGGAAACCAGAAAAGCAGAAGGGTGTTCAGACGGACAGATGATAGTGGCATTTGGACTGGTGGCAAAGAGGTTCTAAGTGTTTGCGTCCACACACAGTACAGTTGTGTACCTACCATAAATGTAGATGCTCAAGTGTATTCACTGTTGCAGTCATTACACTTGGGTTATCCTGCTGGCAGGCTACCCGCAGTCGGCCTGAATTCCAAAGTCCTGGTCCGGCATCGATTGCTGTCGCCTCTTCCCTGACGTCAGTGCGCCAGGGGTATAAAAGATGCAGCAGACGCCATTTTCTTCAGTTTTTCTTGCCCCAGATGTCAGGTGCCCCCAAAAAGTTAGGCTAAAAAATTCTGATTATAAAAAAGCATACACATAACCTTCATCTACAAGCAAATACACCACATAGGTTGTATAGAATAGAGAAGTACAGATAAGTCTCAGCAATGAAAGGGGGATAGTGGGAGGGTAACCTGGACTGCAACAGTGAATACACTTGAACATCTACATTTATGGTAGGTACACAACTGTACTATGTTCATCGTGTTTCACTGTTGCAGTCATTACACTTGGGTTGAATCCCAAAGCTGAGGTTGGGTGGCTGGGCCTAAATAGAACTAGGAGTGGCTATGAGGCCCTGCAGAACTGCAGTGGCAAAGCCTGCTCTGGATTTTGAGTAAAGAGGTAAGTGGTAGCGCTTTGTAAAAGTGTGCACTGAAGTCCAGGTTGCAGCCTCCAAAATGTCCTTGGTTGGTACTCCTCTAAGGAAGGCTGCTGCTCTGGTAGAATGTGGCTGAATGCCCTTAGGCACTGATTTGCCATGTTGTGAATAGCAGAAACGAATGCAGTGGCCTATCCATTTTGAAACAGTCTGCTTTGAAATAGCTTTTCCTTGCGATCCTGCAGCATATGCCACTAAGAGTTGCTCAGTCTTTCTGAAAGCTTTAGTTTTGTCCAAGTAAAAGCGTAGCTGTCTGTGTATGTCCAAAGAATGCAGAAGTCTCTCCCCCTTATTCTGCGGGTTTGGATAAAAGGTAGGCAATGTATGGTTTGGTTAAGAGCCACACTGGACACTACCTTAGGCATAAATGTTGGGTTTGTCCTTAGAGAAACCCTGTCAGGATGAAAAATAATAAAAGGTTCCACAGCCATTAGTGGCTGTAACTCTGAGACTCTTCTTGCTGAAGTTATTGCTAGGAGAAGAGCTGTTTTCCATGATAAGTATTTTATCTCATCTGTATTGGCTAGCTCAAAAGGAGGCAGTGTGAGTTTTTCCAAGACAAAATTGAGGTCCCATGCAGGTATTGGAGCTCTCCTTGGAGGTCTTATGTTTTTGGCCCCTCTGAGATACTGCCTTAGCAGTGGATGAGAAAAAATAGGTGGGTCCGTATTGTAATGAGCAGAGGCATGGACCTTAATTGATGAGAAGGATAGGCCTTTGTCCAGCATCTCAGTTAGGTATTGTAAAATCTGAGGAATATTTGGTACAAGCGTGTCAATTTCTTGTGCCTGGTTCCAAGTACAGAATCTCTTCCATTTTTCTGCATAAGATTTTCTGGTGCTGGGCCTCCTGGCCTCCAAAATAACATCCATAACTGCTTTAGAGAGAGGTGCGTTCTGAATGGTTACATTATCCGCCATGCAGCCAGATTTAGGGTTCTGAGTTGGGTGTGCAGGATCTGATTGTTTTGTTGGGGCAGCAAATGAGGGATTTGAGGTAATGTCCAGGCTGGGCCTTGAGACAAGCTCTTTAGGATTGGGTACCAGTGTTGGCGTGGCCAGTCTGGGGCAATCAGGATAATTTTTGACTTTTCTTGTCTGACCTTTAGGAGTACCTTGGGGAGGAGTGGCAGAGGAGGGAAGGCATATAATGTAAGGGCCTTCCAGCTGAATGAAAGGGCGTCCACTTTCCAAGCTTGTTTGTGATAAGTCCGAGTGCAGAATCTCTGTAGCTGGCAGTTGTGAGGGGAGGCAAATAGATCTATGTCTGGGCATCCCTATTTCCCTGTTATCATGCTGAAGATTTGTGGATCTAGTTTCCACTCGTGAGGATCCATGAGATTTCTGCTTCGTTCGTCTGCCAAAGTATTTGTCTTTCCTGACAGGAATTGTGCTTGCAGGTGTACTTGATAAGTCAATGCAGTGTTCCACAAAGTCATGGCTTGTCTGCAGAGGGGGTAGGAATGTGTGCCTCCTTGTTTGTTTATGTACCACATGACTGTAGTATTGTCCGTCTTTATCAGTAGTTGTCCCGGATGAAGTAGGTCCTTGAAGGTTGTCGGGGCATTCTGTACAGCTAGCATCTCTTTTTGATTGATATGAAGATGCATTTGGCTTGGGGGCCATGCGGCCTGAATACATTTTCCTGCCATGTGTGCCCCCCAGGCATAATCTGATGCATCTGTTGTTAGTGTCTGCCTGGCTGTGGGTAAAGTGAATGGCTGTCCCTTGTTGTGGTGACAGGCCAGTGCCCACCAT
The DNA here is from genome assembly GCF_019279795.1 of Protopterus annectens. Classification (NCBI taxonomy): domain Eukaryota; kingdom Metazoa; phylum Chordata; order Ceratodontiformes; family Protopteridae; genus Protopterus; species Protopterus annectens. The sequence goes on from NC_056745.1 coordinate 1,332,403,180, forward strand.
CGAAACTCCTGTTGCAGGCAGGGAATGAGAGTAATTAATGCTTCCAGGCTGTGGCAATGTTGAGTCCAAACACTTTTTAGATACCATTGTAGTTTCCTCATATGCAGTTTTGCATATCGAATTAGTAAAATGCAGGATGCCATGTAGCCCAGAGCCTGCAGAATTTTTCTTGCAGATAACTGGGTCTTTGTTGCCATGCTTTCGAAGTAAGAAGTCAGTTGCCTTTGTTTGTCTGGCAGGAGATAAGCCGTATTTAAGCTTGCACCCAGGATTATTATCTCTTGAGAGGGTACTAGTTTTGATTTCTTCTCGTTTACTGTGTACCCTAGGCAAATTAGCAATCTTTTTACAAATGCCAGATGCTTTAGTAGAATGTCTTTGGTCTCTGCTTATATAAGGCAGTCGTCCAAGTAGGGATATATCTGAATTCCTCTTTGTCTGCAAAATGCAATTACTGGTGCAGAGAATTGTTAGTGCATTGAGCCAGCTATGAATCTGAGGTATCTTCTGCAAGACTGTCTGATTGGAGTATGCAGGTATGCCTCTTTTAGGTCCAAAGTTACAAGCCAAGCCTTCTTGCCCAGCATGGGCAGAAGCTGCTGCAGTCTCAACATTTTGAATTTTGGAACGTCTAGAAATGTATTTAGAATAGACAGGTCCAGTATTGGTCTCCAGGCTTTGTCTTTTCTGGGTACCAAGAAAAGTCTTGAGTAAAATCCTTGTCCCTGCTCTTGCTGTGGTACTTGCTGAATGGCCCTCATGTCCATGAGGGATGAAACTTGTTTTTGTGCCTCTGCCCATTGATTGTGTGGCAGGTTTGGCATACCTTTTGGCCTTGGCAGGGTGTGAAAGTGGAACCTGTAGCCCTGGGACACTATATTCAAGACCCATTTGTCCTGGGTGATCATGTGCCAATTTTGAGAAAAAAAGTGCTAGTTTTCCCCCTAATGGGGCTGCCAAAAGATAAGTGCTTGGTGCTGGCAGAGAAAAGTCATTGGGACTGTTTCCTGTATGGCTGTGTTTTGTCTTCTCCACTTTTGGAGGTAGAAGCGCCCCACTGTTTAGGCCTGTATGAGCCCTGGGGCTGGGATTTGCCTCTTTGTGGCCTGTCTGACACTGGAAAGGACCAATTCTTTGTAGGCCAGTTTCTGCTAAATCTGGGTGGCTGTACCTGTAAGAAATCCTTTACTGTTTGCATAGATTTCGCTTTGTCCTCCATTTTCTTCAACACCTCCTCTGCTTTAATACAAAATAAGGTATCATGCTGTAATGGAGCATCTAATAATTTTGCTTTAACATGATCAGGCAGATTCTGTTCCTTTAACCAAGCATGCCTCCTAATGACAGAACCCGTAACTGCAGCCCTGCAAGAGACCTCCAGAGAATCAAAACCACATTGCAATGTATGCTTTCCCACTTGTTCAGTTGCATGCAATAAATCCTGCATTTCCTTATTTTCTGCACAATCAGAATTTGACAATATTTTCTGTTTTAGCATTGACATTAAGTATTGCCGATATTTAAGCATATGAAATTGACAATTTAAAGCCCTCACAGCCAAAGTAGCAGAAGTGTAAACGTTTTCTCCCCATCTGTCTAGTGCCCTTGAATCTCTGTCAGAGGGGATAGGGTTTTTTGCAGTAGAAGCCTTGACCCCTTTGGGACCCTGAGAAATAGTTTCTGGGTCAGCAGCAGGGTTTTTATAAAGAAATGTATGTGAATCTGGAACCCTGTAGTATCTGTCTGGTTTAACAGGGGCAGGAGGTAAAGAGTCAGGAGAAAGTCTGGACTCTGAAAATACATCATCTACAATGTCTAACACAGGAGGAATAGCCAAAGGCCTGTGCTGAGGTAGTAAAAGGAAATCTCCAAGTCTTTTCTTAGATTCTGAATAGTCTTGGCTCTCCCAGTGGAAGTGCTCCCTCTCATGGTATGCAGGGTTTCCCCAAAAGAATAATCCTCAGGCAGTGAGGCTGAAGGGATAGATTCTTCAGCATCAGAATCCTCATAAGGAGGAAGAGAGTATTCCTGTTCAGAAGGGGAGTCAGAGGAAATGGAAACCTGATCTGAAGATTCATATTCTGTCTCTTGCCTAGGCCTCTTCTCAGGAGGGGGATGGGAACCCCTGTTCAAAGTAATTAGGTCTTCGGCCATTTTGAGACTGTGGTTTTCAATAAAGAAATTTTCTATTTAGAAACCTTCTCTTGGTTTCCGACCTTTATTTGGACACTCCTGGCAAGTCCAATTGCTGGTTTTGGTCGTTTTTTGGCTTGCTTCCATTCTCAGATTGGCATTTTGAGAATCTGTTTTTTAGGCATGGTAGTCTGTCCAGGAGAATGCTGTACTTATTTCTTTGTCTTTAGAACTGCTTTAGTCTTTGCTTTGGAAGCTGAAGTAGGCTTTACATGTAACTGTGTAGGTCTGAAAACACCCACAGAAGCTGAGGCCTGCTCAGCGGCTCCGGACCCATCTGAGGGAATAGTTTCTGAGTGTCCAATACCTTGAGTATCCAGAGGCCTAGCTGGCTCCACGTGGGAGTCGTCAGCGGCCTGTGGCTCTGAGGTAGTGGGCGCCAGGGGCTGCGAAAGCGCCTCACTGAGAACCGGCGAACTGGCGACTGGCTTAGCGGAAGCCTCGTCGTCGGTTTTGGACCTCGGATGCCTGTCCTTTTCTTTTTCCTTGCGCTTTTTATAAACTCCGGTCGTCAGCTGTTCTGACGGCATTATATAATTGAATCTTCGGCCAAAGTAATGAAAGGCAAAATTGAACTGACACTTAATAGTGCATTGGTTAAATCTAGCACAAAACAGACAGCTAGCAATGTTATGATCAGGGCCTAGGCAAGGAATACAGTAAGAATGAAAATCCTTATGAGGTATTTGCTTCCCACAAGAAATACAATTGTTAACTTTTGCTGATATCGGATTGGAGCAAGAAAAAAGTTTCCCCAACGGGGTACTTAGCTTTAATGAAGACTTCGGATCTGAAATTAGTTTTTGAAAATCTCAGGAGTCGGCCGACCGGCACTTGTAAACTGCTTTTGCTTCAGGCACCGCACGACAATAAAAACTGAAGAAAATGGCGTTGGCTGCATCTTTTATACCCCTGGCGCATTGATGTCAGGGAAGAGGCAACAGCAACCGACGCCGGACCTAGACTTTGGAATTCAGGCCGACTGCGGGTAGCCTGCCAGCAGGATAACCCAAGTGTAATGACTGCAACAGTGAAACACGATGAACATCTTGTTACAATGATCTCTCCTAGCAGATTAAATATTAAGTTAAGAACCTTTCACAACTGCATGGTCTTTAACAACAAATTATAACATTTTTAAAGACTAGCAAATAGTATTTGGTTAGCCTTGGTTAACAGATACAACATGCCTTAAGCACAGCTATGACAAAACCTATCAGAACTCAAGACACTGCTTTCAGCTTGTAATGTTTGGCATATATGGGGAGGACTCCAAACAGCAGATTCTAGAATACCCTGCGAAGAAGCATTATGAAATAATTAGTCTGAAGTTGCTGCTGCTTTCATGGAATGTGCTGTAACAGTGCCTTGAAATGTTTATTGCAGATGGAACAGTAAAATAAGATATAGGGATGCCAATCACTTTGACAAGGCATGTTCAATGACAAGTATGCTTTTTTCCCCTTTCTTAAAAGGGACACATTTGACTTGTCTTTCTGAAGAGATGCCTCCTCCTGGTGTTAAACTTTAAATGGTCATGCACGCAAGTCTGATCACAGGACTAGAGCTCAAGTATTGGAACATTGGAAACTATTACTCTAGTTTTGTTTTACTTGGATCGCTTGTCTGTGTACTTAATAAAGGATTTTCAACTGGAAAAAGACTGCCTGCCTTGGCTTGGATTACTTTCGAATACTTGGTAATTCTGTACAATTATATATTTTTTATTATTTTTTTTTTTTTTACTTAAGACGAGTTTAAGTTCACTACTTCTACTACTTTTGTCTGATCTGATTAATATACAGCGATTAACTAGAGATATATGGACTGAAAATCTTCCACACAGAGAAGTTTCTTACACTGTTTTATATAGTTTCAGAATAATAATGCTCCAAATGAAACGCAGTTTACATTTAGACCATCTACCTTTCACCCACCAATGAATAAAGGTTGTGTCTATCTTTCAACAAAAGATTTTAAAAGATTTACATTTTAATTTTGATTATAAGTTGGTTTTGAGGAGAAATTTGACCCTTAAACAATATCAGGCATTAACACCTTTAAAAAATAACCACAATGTGGTTATAAATAGTGCTGATAAGGGGGAAGCAGTAGTCCTATGGGACTGGGAAAAATATGTACAGGAGGCTATTGACCAATTATCTGATGAACAGTTTTATCAAAAGATGTTATTAGACCCTACTTTACATTTTAAGAAGGAGATAGATTCTTTTTTGTCATTAGCCTTTGAAGTGGGCATTATTACTAAGAGTATAGTACATCACTTGACTGTTGTCGATCCTCAGCCACAACAGTTTTACATGCTTCCCAAAATTCATAAACATCTTGCAAACTCTCCAGGTAGGTCAACTGTGTTGGATCATGGTTCTTTAAAAGAACCACTGACTGCATTTTTAACTACGCATCTTAAAACTTTATTGGTGTTCGTGCCAGAATACAAGATACTACTGAATTTTTCAATATATTGGCTGATATACAATTGGATTCCTCCTGGTGTATGTGCACCCAGGATATCAGGGCATTATACACAAATATACCTCATTGGGCAGGCTTACAAGCTATTGATATTTGGTTAAACCGTATGTGTATTTATGAACATGGATTCAACACTTTTTAGTTATGTTTAACCAAACAAGTTCTGACAAAAAAATATTTTTTATTTTAATGGGGGTTGTTATCTTCAACTTAAAGGGACAGCAATGGGGGCATCTTTTGGCCCCATTTGTGTTTACCTGTTTATGGGGTTCATAGAGGAACAACTAATATATGATGTAACAACATTTTTTGCCAGAAATGGACATATGGATGCATTATTTGGATGACTGTTGGCTGATACGGAAATCTGACGTGGTATATTTGAAAGAATTTGTTCAGTACTTAAATGAGAACAAATGGGGTCTATTCTTTTCTTTTGATGTTCAACAAATTTCCTTTCTTGATGTGGTGGTTAGTAAACAACCTGATAGGACTTTGAATACTACTTTATTAAGAAAGGCTACACAATATAGTAATTTATTGGGGGCAGATAGCTGCCACCCATCTTACATTGTTAATAATATTCCCAAGTCCCAAATTCTTAGAGTTAAAAGAATATGGTCATCTTTGGATGAGGTGAGAAAAAAATAATCATGAGTTGACTGATGGATTTAGAGCTAGGGGATACAAGGATACTATTATACATCAGGCCCAATGTTTTGCATAGAGTGTGGATAGGTCGACTTTGTTGAAATATAAAACACATTCTAAGGAAGATCAGACATGTTTTATTACAACTTTTGGAGCTAATTCTAGACAGTTTTGTCAGCTGATTAACAGACATTGGGATAATCTTTTGACAGATATGAATTTAAGTCAAATGTTACCACTACAATGTCATTTACATATAGAAAAGGAAAAAGTATAAAAAAATTTCAGAATCATTTTAAAAAGTCTGTGCCTATTGGTAATAAAGTACAACAGTCTATGGATGGAATACCTTTAATTGGATGTTTCCCATGTGGCCTCTGCTCTTCTTGCCAACATGTTATGAAAATTAAACAATTTTCTTCTGCTAACACATCTACTGTATTTAATATCGTGTTTTTTTAACTGTATTTCAGAATGGGTGATTTATTTGGTTGAATGTCCGTGTTCTGCATTTTATGTAGGACAAACCTCTACACAATTTAAGATTCGTATTTCTGAACATTTTAGTGATATTCGTTGCCAAAGAATGTCTAAAGCTTTATATAGGTATGTTTTGCAACAGCCTACTGCTAAGTTTAGATTTACAGCTATTAATCATATTACCGTTAGAGGAGGTAATAAACTAGGCTGGCACAATACATTGAACAACAAAGAAAAGTTTTAGATAATTAAATTAGGGGCTTTGCTCCCTCCAGGTTAAAATGATGTATTATAATTGGTGAAAGGTAGGGAGGGCATGTGCATCTTGTTTGGTGCCGAAACTGGTTTGTAATCTTCTGGAGCATTTCTCTATTTATTAATGTCATAATAAATAGTTACTGGTGGTTCACTGCATTTGTGCTGACTGGTTGCATGTTTTTTTACTTTATTCTGGCCTTGCACTCTTGCCATACTTGCATAATGCTGCTGTGTGTTTAGTTGCTTATCTGGAGCCAGGATCTGCAAAGTTACGCATGCACTCGTGTCACTAAATCAAAGGTACCACTTTGATTCTTATCTTAGTCCTTGTGGGCATTAATGACGTCAGATGTACCTGCCTGGACGACATAAAGAGAGGCATTATTGATCTCTCTGAATATGCGTCTAAGGCATATATGTGCCTTGCACTTAGCAACATTCTACCTTCTCCAAGAATGATGCCACATTTCAAACAAAAGATGACTGACTTCAATAAATGGCTTAGATTCTGGTGCCTTTCTAGGGGGAATTCAATATCTGTCACCATCGAAGGAGACAGTTAACAATCTATTTTGCTTTGCAAAGGATGGTCTGCACCAGCCTTCCCTAGGCTTCTGGATATTGGCTAAAACTTTATCCACTCTCGGAGCCTTTTTTAGACAATGCCAAATTGACAAACCTACCTATAGAGGAAATAAAATCCAATGAAAACTAAAGGTGTTACAGCAGCACTCTGGCAGTGCAAGGTTTCAGTGCCTTCCACACTTTTAGACCATCAACAGCACAGACAGGGACAAAAGATGGAGGCATCTCAATCTACATTAGCAACAACTTTAGCTGATTAAACATAATATTGCCTTCAAGGTTATCTACATGCAAATCATCATAGACAAAGTCCCTACATTTTAGTAAGTTATAAGTCACCCTTTACATCCCAAGAATCCCAAAGCTTGTATCTAGACCTACTAGACACACTCAACATTACATCAAATACCCTGTTCATGAGAGACTTTAACTACCCCTCTACAGACTAGAAAATATACACTGCCTCAACCTTGGAGGCACAACAATTCCTGGACTTTATTGCCAAATACTTTTGGCCAGATAGTGTGCACATCCACTTGAGGTTCAAACATACTGGACTTGGTACCCACCAATATGGGAGAACACTGCAGCCCTCCACTAGTGTCACATTCTCACTGGTGAGGTTGGACCACAAAACTGTCTCCTTCAAAATAAAAATCAACTTGGTAACCCCAACAATCCCTGTAAGTTAGGAACAATTCTAAAACAAACTATATCATATTAAGTGATAGTTTGTCAAAATTCAGTGCCCCTCCTAGCCCCGACTTCACAGCAACCTGTGTAGAATTCTTTATAGAGACGCTACACAACCATGAATATGGCTGTATACAGGCTGCTATGCCTACTAGAAGTAAGCCCCAAACAAATCACACTGGTGGAACCCTAACCGTAATAGGGTATATAACCAAAAGAAAAAAAGTCATGGCTAAAATCAAGAAAAGCAAGTCCCATAATAAGAGCACTGTAATTAAACTAAACAGGAAACAAAGAAGACTAACTCCAACAAGACCAGTTATGAGGTCAAGATAGCCTCACAGGCTAAAGGCAAATACAAGGCCTTCTACAACTATGTCTGAAACCTCAAAGTGTGCTGAACTGGTGCCACCTTCACTGAGCAGAGAAACATAATGAATTTGCTCACTGAAAAATTCAGCTCAAACGTCACCCATTTCTTCCTCCATTAAATACCTACTAGCATATCCCCCAACTATTAACAAGGAGCAGGTCCTGGAGGCCCTCACTAAGACTAAAATCACAGCCTCAATGGGCCAAGAAAATACTCCAGGATACCTCCTAAATAGCTGGAAACAAGACCTATCAGGACTACTTTAGTCACTTTTCAACCACAGCCTCAAAACAGGCTTTGTACCACGAGAATAGAGGACTGCAACGGTTATCCCGCTTCATAATGGTTGACCATCAACCAAAACCAGACACTACATATTTAGCAGTCTGAGTAGTCGAATACTCAAACCTCTGGAAGAATCATCATGGAAATGATCAACAAAGACATAGGTAACCTACAGACACTGGTCACAACCCAGTCTGGCTTTGTCATGAGAAGATCATGCCTACTAAAGCTGGTGGACTTCTTTGACAAGGACACTGTGGCTACAGAGGAGGAGAAAATGGTGCATACCACCTACCTGGACCTGGCTAAAGAGTTCGATATAATACCAAATTCAGGTATAGTTGGCAAAGTTACAAACTGGGCAGAATCCCCTATCTAACTTGATACATTTCTAGCTGGCTCAAAGACAAGACCCAGGAAGCCAGGACTGGTGATATCACCACCACTAAGAGACCAGTCATCATTGGGGTACCTCAGGGCTCTGTGCTGGACTGCTCCTATTTGGTATCTACTTTTCAGAGTTAAAGGATAATGTCAAGAGCCTTTGGCTGACCAAGTTCACAGATGACATCTTTTACAACAGGGTCTAGCACAGACAAATGATTGGTGCCAAAGTCACAGACTGAAATTCAATGCCAAAAAAATACATTACAGTGGCTTTTGGGAAAACTACCACTTAAGTGAATTACTCCACTGATAAGACACCCCTAAGAGTTGCCCCAGTAGTCAGGGATCTGGGCTTCGACCAGCATGTGGGCAAGATATTAAGAAAATCACTCTTTTGCCCAGCCTATAAGTAAGGGCATGGCATCCAGGTCCAAAGATGTCATAGTGCCACTTCAGTCAGCCCTTATTAGACCCATCATGGAGTATAATGCCCCCCCCCCCCGGCATTTACCTAACCAGGCATACCTGACAGTTGAAGTGCCCAAAAAGATTCCTTACCAGGAGAATTCAGGGTATAAACACACTGTCCTATAGATACTGCCTTAAAGTCTTCTCTCTGTAGGGTCTCCTACAGGTTATTGAGAGGAGAGCTATGCTTGGCATACAAAGCATCCTCAGATCCAGCTCTGATGGACCATTTGCACATCTGCAAAACTGAACAGCATCAGAACCACTAGGTCCAAGTATTTAAATTTTGCTTGTGACACAAATAAGACATGGTGGCGAGATATTGGTAAATTTGTGTGTGTGTGTGTGTGTGTGTGTGTGTGTGTGTTACATATAAAGGGGATATAAAAAGTGTACACACCCCTGTTAAAATGCCATTTTTTTTGTGATATAAAAAAATGAGACCACAATAAATCATTTCAAAAATTTTACCACCTTTAATGTGATCTATAACCTGTAAAATTAAATTGCAAGACAAAAAAATCTGTTAGGAGAAAACAATAAAATGTACAATAAGCTGGTTGCACAAGTGTGCACACCCTTAAACTAAGACTTTGTTGAAGCACCTTTTGATTTAATTACAGCATTCAGTATTCTTGGGTAGGAGCCTATCAGCATGGCACATCCTGACTTGGCAATATTTGCCCACTCTTCCTTGCAAAAGTGCTCCAAATCTGTCAGACTGTGAGGTCATCTCTTGTGTACAGCCCTCTTCATGTCACCCCACAGATTTTCTATTGGATTTAGGTCTGGGCTCTGGCTGGGCCATTCCAAAACTTTAAATTTTCTTCTGGTGAAGCCATTCTTTTGTTGATTTGGATGTATGCTTGGGGTCATTGTCATGTTGAAAAGTGAAATTCCTCTTCATCTTCAGCTATCTAGCAGATGCCTGAAGGTTTGGGGCCAAAAGTGACAGGTATTTGGAAATGTTTATAATTCCCTCCACTTTTACTAAAGTCCCAGTTCCAGCTGAAGAAAAGCAACCCCAAAGCATGATACTGCCACCACCACCATGCTTCACCATGGGGATGGTGTTCTTTTGGTGATGTAAAGTGTTATTTTTGCACCACATGTACCATTGGAATTGTGACGAAAAAGTTCAACCTTGGTCTCATCAGACCATAACACATTTTCCCACGTTTTTGGGAGACCTGATGTATTGTTTTGCAAATTTTAGCCAGGCCTGGATG
>NC_056745.1:1332418277-1332490777 GCF_019279795.1 Protopterus annectens
GCCACCAAAGCAGACACCCAAACAACTACCACCTCAGAACACAACACCTGCAACACATAGACCACACAGTCAGAGTGTCAAGCAGTCACAGCCCTTAAGGCCAAACACAATGCCAGACACACTAGTCATTGGTGACTCCATAGTCAGACACACTGACATCCCGCTCACCAGACTGAGTAAGGAGAAGGTCACAGTAAGCTGTCTGTCGGGTGCTAGAATCCGCCACATAACGCATGCACTCAGGTCTCTCAACAGCAGGTACAAGTACGACTCAATCATTGTCCACGCTGGTGTTAACGACCTGAGACGTACCTCCTTGGACTACATGAAAAGAGACATAGAGGAGCTCTCTGATTATGTAGCCCAAGCAGGTATGACCCTGACCTTGAGCAGTATCCTACCTTCACCAAGAATGATGCCACAATACAGAGATAAGATGATCAGCTTTAACAATTGGCTTAAACTCTGGTGTCATTCAAAGGGGATCCAATGTCTGTCTGCCTGGGATGACATGCTGGACAAGCCACGCTGCTTCGCAAGGGACGGCTTGCACTTGTCACCCTGGGATTCCGGATTTTGGCAAAGGCTCTTGCCACCCCATAGTGCCTTTTTTAGGCAAGGCTCAAATTCTAAACCTACCACCCTAGAACAAAACAAAGGAAAAAAACTAAGGGTAATGCTGCTCAATGCCAGAAGTCTCAACCTCAAGATGCACGCACTCGAGGCCCTTCTCAGTATGGAGAACATCGATGTCTGTGCTGTGACAGAAACCTGGTTCAAGGCTCCTGAGAGCACCCCAGCACTATCAGGTTTTACCTCATATCATGCGTTCGGGCCCAAAACCTGGACAATACCAAGAAAGGAGGAGGGGTATCCATATTCATCAAGGACACCCACACCTCAAGATTGGTGGCATCGCACGATGCATCGGAAACCATCCAGGTGCAATTAACCATAGGCAAGACTGCTCTGCAATTTGTAGCATGTTACAGGCCACCCTGCAAACTCAGGAACCTCATATGGCCTTCCTGAAAACACTGGAGGGATAAATGTATCTCGAACACCATCATACTAGGTGACTTCAACTACCCTAATATAGACTGGGAACACTACTCAAGCCCAAACACTCTAGCCCAAAAGTTCCTGGAATTCATAAACTCAAATGCCATGGAACAACTAGTCACCATCCCCACAAGAGGAGAAAACATACTTGATCTCATCATCATGAACATGGGAGCACAATGTTCAACGCCGGAAGTATACCCCTCACTGGTGAGATCTGATCACAAACTAATCTCGCTGGAGGTCCTCATCCCGCCCCCACCCGAAATGAAAAAGGCCAAAGTAAAGAACTTCTCGAAAGCCGACTTCACACTTCTAAAGACTAGTGTGGTCTCCTTTACGGCCCCTGAGCCGGCGGTTAACATTACTCAAACCGCTGAATCACTTACAAATGCCTTCTACCAGCACCTGCAGGGCTGCATGGATCAGGCAATCCCAAGCAAAACAAAGACTCTTTGTACCAAAGGCAAGCGTCCAGTCTGGTGGACCCCAGCCATAAACAAACTCTACAACAAAAGGAGAAAGCTACTACAAGATAGAGCAAAATCCTTAAAAGGTAAGACACCGCTGATCACTATAAGTAAAAAGCTAAGAGCTCTCATAAAATCATCCAAAGCTAATTTTGAGAAAAAATAGCTAAGGACTCTAAAGACAACCATAAGGCATTATTTAGCTATGTCAGAAACCTAGGAGGAAACTCCCAGATATGCTCAGAATTAGTTCAAAATGATGTGAAGATTACTGATCCTACAGACATTGCCAACATACTGGCTGAAAGGTTCAGTGCAAACTTCTCCCCCCCCCTAAAGGAGAGATATCTATACCAAATGATTGTAGCCCCGCAAACATCTCTAACGCCCAGGTGAGAATTGCTCTCTCCAAGGCAAAGAACACAGCATCCATGGGACCTGATGGTGTCCCCGGCTGTGTGCTCCATGAACTCAACGAGGAATTAAACCCACAGTTAGGACAGCTGTTTAATCTTAGTCTCACCTCCGGATACGTACCCAGGGAGTGGCGCACAGCAACTGTGGTCCCACTCCACAAAGGCGGTGCCTCCACCGACCTTGGAAATTACCGTCCCATTAGCTTGACAAGCCTTATCTGCAAAGCCATGGAGAGGATCATAATGGATCTCATAAATAAAGACATAGGGAACTTGCAGACTTTGGATCCAACCCAGTTTGGCTTTGTCAAAGGCAGATCATGCCTTCTAAACTTGGTTGACTTTTTCGAAACAGTCACCAAGGCCATTGACGAGGGCAGTCCATACAGCCTACCTAGACCTGGCGAAGGCTTTTGATACAATACCTCACTCGGGTATCATGGAAAACTCATCAACTTAAATGTAAACCCATACATTACAAGATGGGTTGCAAACTGGCTGAGTGACAGAACCCACAGGGTCAGAGTTGCTGGCGCCATGTCAGACTCAAAGTCTGTCACAAGTGGTGTCCCACAGGGCTCAGTCCTGGGCCCACTCTTGTTTGGCATCTACTTTTCTGAAGTACAAGCAAACACAGGAGGGTTATGGCTGACAAAGTTTGCAGATGACTGCAAACTGGGCGCCGTAGTTGAAAACACATCCGACACAGATATCCTTCAGAAGGGTCTCACAGAAACGGATAACTGGTGCCAGAGCCATGGCCTAAAGTTAAATGCCAAGAAATGCATAGTCATACCCTTCGGGCAAAATAAGGTTACCCCTAGCTACCATATAGGTGGCAATTCCCTGAACACAGAAGAAGTTATTAGGGACCTGGGAACCCAGGTTGACAGTAGCCTTTCATTCGACACTCATATTGCTAAAGTAGTTAGGAAGACCTTCTACATTGCCCACCTTATCATGAAGGGATTCACATCTAGATCAAGGGAAGTCATAGTCTCCTATACTCATCACTCATCAGACCAATGATCGAGTACAATGCCCCATTCGAATGTATCTGACCCGACACTTGCAGCAGCTGGAGAGGCCACAAAAGTTCCTCACCAAAAGGATAAAGGGTCTCAAAAATCTGTCTTATGCTGCCCGACTGAAAGAACTCCAGTTATATTCAGTTGCTTACCGCTTGCTCAGAGGTGACCTATGCCTGACATACAAGGCCATGTCAAACCCAGATTTGATGAACATGCTTCATCTCAAAAATCTAGATCCCTCAGAGCCACAAGGGGCGGAGACTTAAACCTCGACACGGTTATTAATAGGACGTGCTGGAGGGATAGATTCATCACCCAAAGACTCCCTATGCTGTGGAACAAAATCCTGGTTTATGTGAGGCAGAGCACCTCGCTGGCCTTGTTCAAGAGGAATCTTGACCAATGGATGGGAGATTGCAGATACACCCCAGGGGTTACCTCAGTGTCACTGCTCGACAGAGGCACAGCAAAATAATGGGCATAGTTTCTCCAAACTAAAGGGGTGGCGTAAGCCACAAAACTATGGGCTAGGCTTATAAATGCCCTCGGGCAGATAGCCTAGTATGAACCTATGAACCTATGAACATAACAGAAAACTACATCCCTGCCCTATGGAAAGCTTCTTACAAAGTCCCAGTTCATAAATGCGGAACATCCTTTGAACTAACTACTGGCCCAAAGCAATTCTCTCACCACTCCCCAATATGCTCAAAAAATATATCCATAAGCAACTTCCAACCTCTCGACTTGAAAATCAACTACTCTTTCCCACCAAACATGTTTTTTTGAAAATTTAGGGCTTAACATCTTCACTCTTCCTTGACATGTCAAAGGCTTTTGATGCAGTCTCACACTAACTTCTCCTACAGACTCCATCTTAGTAGCCTTATGCATTCCATGCTTAAATGGTTCACCAGCTACCTAAACAACTGTACTCAGTCTGTAAAACAGAATGACTCCCACTCTACTGTCCTCCCAGTCATAATAGGCATCCCCCAAGGTTCCATACTAGGACCCATACTTTTCAACATCTCTATAAACAACATGTACAGAGACTCAAAACATGCCACCACCATTCAATACACAAAGGACTCTATACTAGCCTGCTCAGACACCAGTCTCCCCGCCTTAGAAAACATCACACGGGATGCTTTCACCACCATGGAAAACTGGCTAAAAAATCTTAACTGCTTTTAATCCCATCCCAGAAAAATATATCCTCAGACATCACAAAAACTGAATGTCACCAACACTACATACTAGGCATTATCACTGAAAAGTTAAAATTCAGTCTTCATAAAGACTCTGAAATTAAGAGACTCCACATCAAGCTCGAGTCTTTACAAAGGGTGAACTGCATTCTAAATTATCCCAATAAAAAATAGCAGCCTCCTTCCTACACTCATATGCCTCAACAATGTTTACAAATCTCCACTATTCCACCAAACTAAATAGAGTAATGTTCCAATAAAATTAGTAAATCTGACTTCATTTTCTCAACCTGCTCCTGTCACAGCATAGCCTTAAACATCCTCAAATGGGCTGAACTCCCCCAACCCATCTCTACTGCAATTACTCATGGCACACTAGATACTACGCCATACACTTAACCATTGATTAGGCTGGCCAGTGAAGGTTGCATTATGTACCAAATAGAAACATACACACCAATGGACTTAAAGAAGTTATGTACGCACTATAACGTTCTATCAGTAGTTCTTCATTTGTCTTCAACCTGTGGGTTCACAGACTCGGCCACATATCCATCATCTGATCCGAGCTCAAAGCTCCTCCCCTTACCCATAATGCCCCTGTATCCTTCCTCCCTTCAGATTGAGTTTGCTGCCCAATCAACCACTCACACCTGACCCAACAGGACCTTGTCACTACTAGAAAAAAAATTCTGAACAAAGAGAAGGACACAAAGGCACCGTAAAAGTGTTCACTGTCTGTACTTGTATAGTCAAACAGCTCAGACAAGGCCAGGGGAAGGAGGGGAGGATGGCTGAAGACAAATGAAGAACTACTCATTTGGAACGTTATGGTGAGTATTTAACTTCTTTATCTGAAGTAGTTGTCTTCATTTGATCTTCAACCTGTGGAACAGAGTCCCCAGCTACTAAACACCTAGGAGGCCCTCATGGAAGGATATTCTGGAGCACGACGGAGTCAAAGGATGCCCAGTTCATGGATACGATGTCCAACTTATAATGTGAAATGAAGGTATGAGATGAGGACCAAGTAGTTGCAGAACAAATATCATCCAATGAAACTCTGGACCAAAAAGCCACAGAAGTGACCATAGATCTGGTAGAATGTGCTTTCACCTGGCCTGGTGGGGAAATCCCCCTGACAGAATATGCCCGAATGATACAGGGAAATCCAACAGGCAATAGTAAGTTTGGAGACTTGTTTCCCTAAAAAGAAACAAAGAGCTGGTCAGACTTACGAAATGCTTCTGTCCTGTGTAAACAGAAATGTAACCGTCTGTGCATGTCTAACAAATCTAATTAATGGTGGCCTCAAACTACTTTGGGAAGAAAAGATGGATTACTGCGCAAAGACACCCTTGTCCTTATGAAAAATCATACAAGGGACTTTGATCGACAGGGCTTGAAGTTCCGACACTCTCCTGGCAGAGGTGATGGCCACTAAGAATGCAGTCTTCCAAGACAGAAATTGCAAGTCCACTGAAGCTGCAGGTTCAAAAGGGGGGGGGGGTGATACTAAAGCCTGAAGCACTAAGGTAAGATCCCATGATGGCACAGGATCCTTCACCAAGGGGTCACAGATGGAAAGTACCTTTAAGGAAAGTCTTGCAAAGCTTTGAAGATGCCAGTCAAGCCATATTCTCCCCCACAAGTCAGAAATTAAAGCCAGCTGAACTTTCCCTGTGGACGAACTGTCACCTTGTTGAAAAATCCCCGATAAGCACTCCAACACCACAGGAACTGGAGCAGTAAAAGGATTCAGTGCACACCACAAAGCCCGTACAGAAAAACATTTCCACTTGCTATAGTATATCTTCCTGGTAGATGACTTATGAGCCGCCACCAGAATTCGTTTGATGGGAGAAGGTAAATTGGGAGTCCAGATGGGAAATGGAGAACCAAGCAGTGAGCTTTAGACTGTCCAGGTCTGGATGAGGAATCCTTGAGGGATGAGAAATGAGATCCATAACTGCATTCAACATCCATGGTGGAGCCACCAGATGAAACCACAGAGAGGGAAACCAGACTTGGTGAGGCCAGAATAGGGCAATGAGGATCACGAAGCTCCCCAGCCTGCGAGCTTTCTGAAGAAATTTTAGTATCAAGGGTAGAAAGGGATAAGCATACAGAAAACCGGGAGGCCAAGCACACGTCTGTTCCACTAATACTGAAGGGTTCAGAGACTACTCGTAAGGCATCAGGATAGATCTGCTTTGCCTGTCCACTAGAATGTTGGACTGTCCTGGAATGTGCATTGCCACCAGAAAATAGCTGGTGGAGATCGCCCATTCCCACACACTCATGGCCTCATGACAAAGGGGATAAGATCTGGACCCCCCTGCTTGTTGATGTGCCAGACCACCAACATATTGTCTGTCTGTATAGCAATCATAATTGAGGGAAGATGGGCATGGAGAACCTGCAACGCAAGAAGCACTACCCTCATCTCCAGGACACTGATATGCAAACTGGTCTCGTAGGGGGACCATGTGCCTTGAACTGTCCTTCCCGAGCAATGCCTCCCCCACCTCAGCTGGGAGGCATCCATAGTCACTGTGGCCTTGGGAAATAATGGGAGAAAAGGACGTCCCCGAACCAAATCCAGGGAAAGAATCCACCATCAAAGAGAGTCCCTGTACACTCGAGAGATTCAAACTGGGTGAGACAATGGGAGATCTAACAGAGACCATTGTATGGAAAGGGTCCAGTGAAGGATTCCCTTGTGAAGGCGTGTCAAGGGTAAAAGATTTACCATGGCCGCCATGGACCCCAACACCCATAGTACCACTTCTGCCGTTGGAGAGTGAGTTAAGAACGTGAAGAACATGTAGTTTCAGACCGCGCATCCTGTCTGGAGTAAGGAAAACTCTTGTCTGAACCGTGTCTATCAGAGCTCTAATGAAGTCTAAGGTCTTAACTGGGGCCAGAGATGATTTGCTGAGATTGATGGTGAATGCCTAACCTCTGGGCTAGTAGTAGTAAGGAATCCCTCACTTGACAAAGTTGATGCCTGGAAGGGGCAGTGAGGAGCCAAATGTCCAGGTAGGGAAACACCTGAATGCCCTGGAGTCTCAGGTGAGCCACTACTACTGACATCACTTTGGTAAACAACCTGGGGGGTGTGGTGAGACCAAAGGGGAGCGCTCTGAACTGATAATGATTGGCTCCTAGCCAGAAGCAGAGGAACCTCAGAGAGCACTTGTCCATCTTGATATGATGGCACTCGCCCTGAAGATTGATCGAGCACATCCAAATGTCCTCCTGCAGGAATGGCAGGATAGACTGAAGGGTGACCATCTAGAATTTTGTCTTTGCCACCAACAGGTTCAAGGTGGATAGATCCAGAATTGGTCTTAAGTCCCCCGTCTTCTTTGGCACTAAAAAGAATCTGGAATAAATACCTAATCCAGACTGGTTTTGGGGGACTTGTTGGATGACTCGTTTTTCTAGCAGCTGTGCTATTTTCAGTGCTGCATCCTCCCTGTACGTGGGTAGAATATCCGGGAGGTGTTTCGGTAGTAGGGGTGGTTCGGAATGGGACTGAATAACCTCTGGATATAATCGGCAACACCCAATGATCTGTAGTGATGGACTCCCACTCCGTTAGGTTTAGCAATAACCGGCCCCCGACTGGCTCCAGAGATGAGCAGTCGGGCAACCCTACAGGGCTACTGCGCGGGTCTGTCTGAGAAGGGTTCTCGAGACCAGTAATTTCTCAGTCTCCCTCTGCCTCTAGGGCGACATCTGTCATAACCCCTCTGCCCCTGGGGGGAAGAAGAGTCCTGAGTGACTCTGGGAAAAGTCTGAGATTTCCGGAATCACATCTTCTTAGTCCCTCACCGATTCCTAGAAAAAGATCGTTGAGGGGTGGAGAAGAGGATCCTGACGGCAGACAGAGTCTTCCCGTCCTTCTCACTCTAAACTAACATCTCTTGTACTGACATTCCAAACAGGGAGGAATCGTTGTACAGGTCATTGGTGAATGATGTCTTAAAAGGTTCCAAGAACTGACACAGCCGGAGCCAGGTGTGTCTCCTGATAGCAACGCCTGTACCAGCTCCTTTAGCAGCACCCTTGGTAGCATGGGAGAGGAGATGCATAGAAGTATTTGTGACCAACTTCAGAGTGCCCATACGAGCGGAAAACTTCTTTTTGTCCTCTGCCGACAGCGTACACCTGCTTCCAGAAGTGGTCCAGCCCCTTGACTCTTGGTCCGGAGGATGAACCGTAGAGCTCTCCTGAGTGAGCTCTTTCCTAGTGGCAGCTGCCACCACCATGGCATCAACAAGGGAACCCGTATTCCAATGTGACCTATCTGAAGGGAGGGCTCAAAACTTTATCCGGGTGCTTGGGGATGGGCTCCGTGTCCTGTTCCTTCCACGCCAGAGATGTTATGAGGTCGACAAAAGGATCCGCGGGAGGGGACACCCAGGAAGAAGAGGGTCTTGCTTCAAATGCCTCAAGGAACACTGACTCATCAGAGGTCAATTTCTGGGCTGACCATCCATCTCACTGGCGGAGGAGTTCCATGATGCCTCCAAAGAAGACATCCTCGGGGGGGTAACCAGGGGAACCTTCCCCTTCCTCCAAATCGGTGTCTTCAGTGAAACACTCCGGTAGGGAGTCTCAGTGCCTCCTTTTGCATGTATGTTTGCAAGGACTCTCCTCAGTCGGGCTCTCTGAGGAGGACTCGCCAATGTTTTGCTGCTCCCAAGTGGAAGCTTTCTGAGGCAAAATGGCAGCAGGCTGTCCCGGAGATGGCCAGAACCATAACCAAAACAGAGGAAGTCGGGGCGGAGTCAGAGGACGAGATAGTCAAAGGTCTTGACGAAATCGAGAGAACCATTTCCACCACATCAAAAGCCGAAAGGGAACAGACATCCTGAGAAAGGCCAATAGGAGCTGTCACCCTCTGATCCGATGGGGGAGCCAGAGCTGAGCCTCCAAGTGCAGAGATACTAAGATGAAGGCTGCGCTCCAACACACTTGGAGCGGACACCAACCCCTCGGATCCGATGCCGAGGGCTACAGCTCTGTGAGCTTGTCAGATCTGTCCTAGTCAGATCTGACCTGCTCAAGGTCATAGCCGGATTAGAGGTAGAAGGTACTACTGGCACAGAACCCTTGACCCAGACAGCCCTCCAATCCAAGGGCTCCGAAACCGAAGGTCGGATCGGAGAAGGAGTGATTGGGATGAAAAAGGGCTGCATGCTCCCTGCTCTGGACAGAAAGGGGGAAGGCAAGACTCCCATTTGAATCTGGGTGCGGATACATTTCTGCATCATTCTGTCCATCTCCACTTCACTAAGGCTCCGGGTGTAGCAGAAGGAGGCGGTGACCAACACCAGCCTGAAGGGTGGCGAGGGGAAGCCTGCATCAGCAACCGGATGTGGGGAAACTCTGGCTCCGGGAGAATGGAGCCGGGGAGACTCTGGTCTCGGAGCCAACCTAGATTTAGGTGGAGGGCCGGTCGAAGGCAAACGATCTGGAGATCGCTTTCTTGGCTTGTCTTTCTTGGATGACTTATCCCCATCTCCGGGCCTATTAGAGGGAGTTTGAGTCCTCGAGGCTGGGGAGGAGGTAGAAGCAGAAGCTGGGGCGTGGGTACCTGAGACCCAGACAAGGGAAGAAGGCCCTTGAGAATCATCTTATCCTTCCTGTCCTTCAGTGCCCAGGGATTAAACCAGGCACAGATGGAGCAGGAGGTCTGCAGGTGGACCACCCCTAGACACACTACGCACAGAGTGTGGCCATCGGCTGTTGAAAGCTTATGCCCACACTCTGTGCACTTTCTGAACCCTGGCTTGGGAGTGTCCGACATACCCAAAACAGGCCCAGCACACAAACAAGTTCTGAAACACACACACACACTGTACAGAAGAGAGAAGAAAAGAAGGAGAAAGCAAGATTTTTTTTTAATGGAGACCACTCAAAAGGGGAGGTAAGAAAACAGAGAGATAATACCTAAGGAAATAGAGACTTAACCCCAAAAAACACTTACCATACTTTCAGTAGCAGACAGCTCAGACCACGATGTGAACTTTACAGATGGCACACGAGATCTGAAGGGAGGAAGGAGACAAGGGCATTATGGGTAAGGGGAGAAGCCTTGAGCTCTGATCAGATGCTGGATATGTGGCCAAGTCAGATCTGATGCGTATGAATGGACCCACGGATTGAAGATCAAATAAAGACTACTTTAGTTCTATGGAATCTACCAACTCTTATGTCAACTTGTTATACTCAATTAGCATCTCTAAAGCACAAAGCAACCTTCCAAATAATATTACACTCCTGAGCAATATAAAACACTTCAAAACTGCACTGAGATCATTTGGTGAAAAGCAAACTATGTAGCTGTACTTCACCCCACAGACTGACTTCCAGTTTTTCTTTCAACTTCTTTTCTCTCTCCCTTTTTTTTTAATTTACACTCGCCTCTCTGTTGTCATTCTTTCCTCCACTAGATGTTTCCTTCATACATTCTCTTCTACTACCCATCTCCACCTTTAAAACCCATTAATCCTCTCTAGTTTCACCATCTGAACTGAACTACTTTGCACATCCAATCATCCCCTCCTTAGGCACTCACCTTATTTAACCAAACATTACCTTTCACTTCTGAAAGCACAAAAATACTTGTCTGCACATTTATCAAAACTTTTTGAGTTTTTCAACACTGTGTAAATACTTTACATTTAGTTGATTGTCCAGGATTACCCGTTTTCAAAATTTTGTAAAAATATCTGAACTTTGTAAGAGCATGTAAATACTTTTGTTTTGTACCTTATTACTGCATCTATGTTACTGGAGCTTTTCTCTCCAGGCTTCTGCTGAAAATGAGCATGCAATCCCAGTCAGACTTTCCTGGGAATCAAAAGCAAATAACTATAAACTAAATAAAATTTATATAACCCTTCACCTTTTCTCTCTCTGAGTCACAGTTTCGTAGTAGCCTTATCTAAACCCGAAGCAAATGTCAATTTCCCCTGAATCAAAATTACAAAATAGCAAATAAACACTTTAAAGCACACATACCTGCAAATGTGGGACCTGTTTTTTTACTTTTTGCAGTGTCATCTCCATGGTAATCTGTGTAAAGAAATAACATTGAGGCAGTTCGTAAAAAATATATAAGCAGAAGCAAGTTTTTAAAACAGAAAAAAGGATAAATGAGACATCATAACATAAAATCTTTGAAAGAGGTGATTGCAGCAGTGCGATGCTTTGCAGTCTACTCAAGGATGGACTACCATCTTCAGCCTGTTTCCAGGGGAAGACATAGTCTGGCATATTCTCTTGTATAAAGCTAATGTTACAACTAGATAGAAACCACTGACTAGATTAATCTAAACACCCAAAAGTTAAACTTAACGTAAAACAATATCTAAATATTTACTCATGGCAGGTTATAAAGAAAGAACACAGTCTAGATGTGGTAGAAAGCGATCAGTACTGCCAAGTTTCACCCTCACCACTAAGGGCTAACATATACACTGCACTTGTGCTACATTTTCTTTGGAGAGAACTCTTGCACCATTATAAAATTCTTCTGGAATGCCAAAAACGACACCACCTTAAACAACAAACTAAGCTGGTGAAAATTCATGACAGAAGGCCTTGCAGGAATGACATCAACATTCAGCTCGCCTGAACAAAACATCCCACTTTCAGTGGATCATTAACATGCAAACCATTCTCTCTCCACATCACAGCTTCTCATGTTTCTAATGCAGGAACATGCAGCTCTTCTGGATTGATTCGCTATCCTTGGCAATACTGCAATATTTGCCATAACATGAAAGCAAAACTAACTGTCACTCGGGCAATATTTCACAATTGCTTTGGCTGTACTTAATCTGATTTCTACTATCCTTGTGCAGTGCTGGTGTAGTATCATGGCTGGCTATGACCAACTAGACAGCACAGTACTACTTCCTCCTTTATTTTTCTATATGCGAAAGCAAGGTGGAAGTTGTTCTGATGTTAAGTTTCATGAGCTACACTTTATAATTTTATAACAAGAGCAACAATGTCTTTGGCAACACTTGAGGATTATTTCTGAAAGACACTACACAAAAATGTACACAGTTTTCTGAGCTGGAGGGGGTACTCCAGAGGAGTGTTTCTATTTCATGTACTCTTCTAACTGAGATAAATACTGCCATAATGACTTTCATGGCAAATATATATTTAAAAAAAAAAAAACACTGTTGGTCCCAATGGTATGAAGCCAACTTTCTAATAAAGAAGTTCAAGTCCTAGGATGGTAAAAATGGGTGTTACAACATTCTCCTTAAAAATGTCTCGAGAAATTAGTTAAAAAAAAAATCTAAGTATTTATTTATTCACATTTGTTTACCAGGAGGTACACTGGGCCAAATGTGAGCCCATTGTCAGTGGAGGCCCGGGGAGAAAAGCTCCAAATCCAAAAACAGACATTATACAAGTTAGTAAGAGGCAATAAGAGACAATACAATAAACTAGATAGTATGCAGTAAATTACACAGTATACAAGTCATAAAATACAAGGCTGCATTACAAATAAAATTTTAAGTATGCAAGACATAACATGCATATCACTGCAGTGACATAGCTTTAGTATATATGCGAATATTCCAGTAGCTGCTGAGTAGAGAGGAGGTGAAGGTTATAGCAGCTGATTAGACTGAGAGTAAGGTAGAGGCATTTGACCTCAAGTACATTAATTACAAGATTAAACTGCATGTGTAGATGGCTTCATACCAATATATAGATTGCTTCTCTTACAGCACAATGACACCAAATATACAGAACCAACTGATATTGCTAGCATCTTGGCAGATAGTTTCAGTGCTAACTTTACCCCCCTCTCACCCCCTAAAGGGCCCATCTTTATACCAGAAGAATGCAAAGTTCCTGTAATCATGGCTGTACAGGTAAAAACCTCACTCTTCAAAGCCAAGAACACAGCATCCATGGGACCTGACAACATCCCAGGCTGCCTTCTACACGAACTACAGAATGAACTGGCACCCGACCTAAGTACCATGTTCAATCATAGCCTCACCTCAGGCTTTGTGCCCATTGAATGGCGCACCGCGACGGTTATCCCACTCCACAAAGGGGGGGGGGGCACAACAGACCCCGGGAACTACCGCCCCATTAGCCTGACCAGCCTGGACTGCAAGGCCATGGAACGTATCATCATGGAACTCATAAACAAAGACATTGGAGATCTCCAAACTCTGGACCCCACACAGTTCGGGTTTATAAAAGGCAGATCATGTCTCCTAAACCTGATAGACTTCTCTGAAGTAGTCACCAAAGCCACAGATGAGGGTAAGGTGGTTCACACAGCCTATCTAGATGTCGCCAAGGCGTTCAACACCATCCCCCACTCTGGAATTATAGATAAACTCACTAAACTAGGTATAAATCCCTATGTTACAAGATGAGTTGCCAACTGGCTTACTGACAGAACCCACACTGTGAAAGTAGCAGACTCCAAATCAGACTTCAGACCAGTGACAAGTGGAGTACCACAGGGTTCAGTCCTGGGTCCTCTCGTTTGGTATCTACTTCTCTGAAGTACAGACTAACACAGAAGGTCTTTGGCTAACTACATTCGCAGATGACTGCAAACTAGGAGCCATAATCGAAACTCCTAACGATGTGGACATCCTACAAAAGCCATTGTCTCAAGCTCAATGCCAAAAAGTGTACTGTCATCCCCTTTGGTAAAAACTATGTACCCATGATCTACCACATAGGCGGTAGTCTACTTAACACCGCAAGTGTGATAAGAGACCTTGGGACACAGGTGGACAGTAGTCTCTCCTTTGATAATCACATCGCCACAGTGGTCAGGAAACCCTTCTTTGTGGCACACCTCATCACAAAAGGTTTCTCATCCAGAAAAAAGAGGTCATTGTTCCCCTCTACTCATCACTCATTAGACCCATTATAGAGTATAACTCCCCTTTTGGTAAGTACCTCACAAGACATCTACAACAACTGGAAAGGCCGCAAAAATACCTCACAAAGGGGATTACTGGCCTCAAACAGATGCCTTACGCAGACCGACTCAAAAACTCCAGCTTTACTCTGTCACATATTACCTACTCGGAGGCAATCTCTGCCTAACATACAAAGCTATGTCAAACCCAGAACTGTTGGACATGCTCCACTTAAAGAAATCCCAGTCCCTCCGAGCTACACGCTCTAGTGACCTAAACCTTGTCACCACATTAAACAGAACATGCTGGAGGGATAGATTCCTGTCCCAGAGACTTCCCATACTCTGGAACAGACTACCTATCTATGTCAAACAGAGCTCCTCATTAGCACTCTTCAAGAAATATCTTGATAATTGGATGGGTAATAGGAAATTCACCCCGGGGATCACTTCTGTGGTTCTGCTTGACAGGGGCATAGGACAATTATTTTCTTGGGTGGAGAAAGCCAGGGTACCTTTTTGGCTAGGCTCGTATAGGCCCTAGGGCCAATAGCCTAGTACCTACCTATGAACCTATGAAATGTGTTTCTCATAATAGGGCATTAAAAGTTGACAGCACACAGTATATATGTGCTGATTTGGGGACATCTATGAGATGGAAAGGAGGGGGGATGAGCTGGAGAAATGGGCAGACTAGGTAATGTTTGATTTTATATGGTCAGTCCTACTATATATGTACATAGCCAGTGGGAGATTAGGTGTTGTCTCAGGTATGTCTTGAAGTGTTTGGGGTTGCAAGTAGTCCTGGGTGATGAGAGGAAGGCATTCCAAATCTTGGCGATGGTAAAGGGATAGCGAATCTGATCAGCAGAAAAAAGAAATTATGTCTTACCATAACGTTCCATCTGTGTTGCTGATCCTCGTTCAGTCATTACGTCTGGGTAGTCGGTTCCAACCTCGGAACTGAGCCAGCCATCTTCCAAGCTCACATCAGCCACAAACTCTCGAGCTAAACTCTTACCCAAAATTCCCCTCTCCCTATTACCTCAGATTGAGTTTGCAAGTCAAAAGAAGGTAGAGGCTACCTCTGGTCAAATGACCTAATGGAACCAGATGGCGTGATCCACTATAAGCCTCAGGAGGGGGAAGGAGGGAGGGTCGTAATGACTGAACGAGGATCAACAACACAGATGGAACGGTTATGGTAAGACATAACTTCTTCATCTGATGTTGTTAATCCTGGTTCATTCCTTACGTCTGGGACAGAGTCCCCAGCTACCTTTATTCCTGGGAGGCTCTCATGGAAGGACATTCCTGAGCACCACTGAACCAAAAGATGCTCTTCCTCTGGAGGCCAAATCCAATTTGTAATGGTTGATGAAGGTATGAGATCTAGCCCAAGTTGCAGGTGCACAAATGTCATGTAAAGAAGCTCTAGCATGGGAAGGCAGAAGAAGTTGCTACCGACCTTGTGGAATGAGCCCTTATGGCTGTAGTTAGAGGGATATTGTGCTCTTTGTAAATAAATGTTACCCAATCTTTTAACCATTTAGCCAATGTGACCTTAGCAACAGCTAATCTAGGTCCAGAATAGGCCAAGAATAACTGATCTGATTTGCGAGAAGCCTTAGTTCTGTCCAGGTAGAAACAAATTTGCCTGTGAATGTCTAGGGTATGTAGGCAATACTCTCCCGTTAGAATGACTGGGAAAGAAAACTAGCAATTCAATGGTTTGGTTAATGGACATTTCAGAGATCATTTTTGGCAGAAAGGAAGGATTAGTTCTCAATGACACTATCTTTATTAAAGGTCAAGCCATTTGATGCACAGAGCTTGAAGTTCAGAAATATGTCTGGCAGAAGTAATGGCAACCAAGAACAAAGTATTCCATGAAAGAAACTTGAGGTCGCATGAAGAAGCTGGTTCAAAAGGTGACATTGTCAGAGCTTGCAGGACTAATGACAGGTCCCATGGCTGGGTAGGTTCTCTAAATGGGGGTTTCAAATGCTTTACACCTTTTAGAAAGGTCTTGCATAATTTATGTGACATAAGGGAAGACTCTTGGACACCATTGTGAAAATTAGATATTGCGGCCAAATAAACCCGAATGGAAGAAGCAGAGAGGCCAGACTGGAATAAACTTGACAGGTATTCCAGTACCACTGGCACCGGTGTTGAAAAGGGATCTATCTGCTTTTCCTTCAGCCAAATAGTAAAACTTTTCCACTTGCTGAGATATGTATTTCTGGTGGAAGACTTATGAGATGCAATAAGAATGTCACGTACTGAGGAAAAAAGATCATTTTGCCTGGCAATCACAGGAAATGGAGGAGCCAAGCTGTGAGCTTCAGGCTGTTCAAGTTGGGGTGAATCAGGTTCTGCGGATGGGAGATCAACTCCGAAGTTGATCGAGAATCCATGGTTGATCTAGCAAGTTAGGCCATAGAAAGGGGAACCAAATTTGACGAGGCCAATATTGCACTATGAGGATTACTTTGCTCTTCAACCAGGGGGTTTTCTTCAGGAACTGGAGAATGAGGGGAAGAAGGGGAAAAGCATAATTCAGGGACCTAACCGCAAAGGTCGCTGATGCAAAGTTACGCTTCTCTAATCTGTCCAGTGCCCGGGACTCCTTGTTGGGCGGATGGACAGTCTGGCTCTCTTCTGCCAGATCCTTTTTAGTTGGGGTCGCCACCACCATGGCATCTATTGGAAGACCTTTGGACCAGTGGGGGTCAGTATCTGGAGGGGACAAGATTTTATCTGGCCTCCGGGGAATGGCTTCAACGGTGTCAGGAGCTTTCCATGCACACTGCACGATGAGCCGGACATGTTTGTTGGCAGGTGGAGTAACCCAGGAGGTAGGGGGCTGGGCACGAAAGGCCTGCAGGAATACAGACTCTTCAGAGGTTGGGTTAGAGGGCTGCCAATCACCTCTCTGTTTAAGGATTTCAAAGATATCCCCAAAGGATACCTCACAGGGTGATCGAGGGGACCCTTAACCATCATCAAAATCTGTGTCTTCCGTGAGGGACTCTTCTGGGGAGTCCATGTGCTTCCTCTTACACGAACACTTGTGATGATCTTGCTCAGAGGGAGATGCTGATGAAGACAGCGCAAGAGGGGCCTCCTGTGGGAGTGTATCCTGAGGACCTTGTGCCCAGTGTCCGCTAGGGGTGGCTTGTGTGCACTGCGGCCCAGAGGAGGACGGAAAACCTGGTGGCACAGGATCGCCTACAGGGGCAAGAGCCTTCTCCATAAGTTGAAAGGCTGGTCCACCTAAGTGGGAGCCTACAGTCACCCCTCGCTCAAGCAAGCCAGCCTGCCAACTAAGAGTCTCCAGATGGCCATGGGACGCAGGGGAAACCGTGCCACAACTAGCACCCTGAGAAGTGACAGGAGTAAAGTGTTTCTCCTGCCAAAAAGGCAGCTGCGGTTCCTTAGTGAGGTCTACAAAAGGAACCGCAGCAGGGGCAGTCTGTGCTCTAGGAAGGGGCTTAAAGGCTGAAGATGACGGAGGAGAACAAGTAGGAATCTCTGAGGAAAAATGTTCCCCTCCATGGGAGGGATAGGTCTTGGGAGGTGGGATTCCTCTAGCCGAAAGCATTTCATCCACAAGGCACGCCACACCATGTTCAGAGAGGCTTCTAGTGGATCTCATGGACATAGCTGATGGGGAGTCAGGTCTATCTAGAGATGGAGTAAATTGAGAGCCCGCGAATAAGTCATAACAGCAGGTAGGATAGGTGTCCACACTGAAGGCAACGGTGCTGTAATGGCTTGTACTATCGGTGTCTGCAGCAAGAGAATTGTTGGTGCCGAGAACAGAGTCTGCACTGACAAGGTCGGTGCCATAGTGGTAGTTAGCACCGTAATCTGTGCCGAGAGAGTTTGCGCCGACAAAGGAGTACTCGGAACCGACTGGAGAGTTGGTGCCAAGAGCACTGTTGGTGCCGAAGAATGTACAGGCGTCACAAAATCCCACGACGTCATAGCAGTCTGCATCGACTGTATGGTTGGTGCCAGTAAAAGGGTGTAAGCCGAGGAGCCCCTCGGTTCCAATGCTGTCTGAAGCACACTCTGTGCCGTAGTAGGAGTCGGTGCCGACGGCTTCGGAGCTGTAGGTCTCAGCTCCAAAAGCCTCGGAGCCGAAGAAGTCCATTCAGAAGACGGCAATTTAACTT
Source organism: Protopterus annectens (assembly GCF_019279795.1). Taxonomy (NCBI): domain Eukaryota; kingdom Metazoa; phylum Chordata; order Ceratodontiformes; family Protopteridae; genus Protopterus; species Protopterus annectens. Next base: position 1,332,436,589 of record NC_056745.1, read on the forward strand.
TCTTTGGTCTCGGATCCTGGGGGTTCCCAGCAGGGGACGAAGGAAGAGACTTGGTCTTCTTTAGGTTGTCTTTCTTTCTATGGGAGCTAGGAGGGGATGAAGCCTCCGACCCAGAAAAAGTCTCTGTAAAGGGGGTTTTCATAATACCCATTAAAGTTAGTTTGTTTTTCTTCTCTAAGAGGGTCCAGGTTGAAAAACTTTTACAAATCCCACAAGGTGGGTCGACAGTTAAGTGAGGTTCACCCAAGCAGTACACACATACGGCATGTGCATCTGAAGTAGGTAACTTGTGGCCACAACTAGTACATCTTTTAAAGCCCCAACATCCTTTCTTTTCTGCCATGATAGGTGAGAGAAACAGATAGAAGGGAAAGAAAAAGGGAAAGTAGAGTACCAGCTATGGTACAAAAGATACCCAAAGGTACAAGGGGAAAGATTACCAACGATGGTAAAACAGATACCAACAAAGTAAGAACGATGGTAAACACATAAAAACAGAGTTGCTAGATGTGATACGCTAAGAGACAACTATACAAATAAATTTCCTTGAAGAAAGGTAAATTTACGAGGTAATATATCAAGAAAAGTAACTTAGCTCAAGAGCAAGGGCTTGACACGACTTAATGGCGATGTTGTTGTTGTTGCGTATTTCGGCTTTTCCCGGTTAGGGGTCGCCACAGGGGAACTCTGGTCCGCTAATGATTGGCAGTTGATTTTTATGTGCCAAGTTGCCAGCCCTGACACACAACCTTCAACGAAGGTACGCCTATTCACGCATGTCTCCACGCAGAAGACGCTCTAGCTGAGAATCGAACTGGACAGTGTCTTACTGTGAGGTGACATCGCTACTGCAGCACCACCACCGCGTGGCAAATGAAATCTGGGATAACAGGGAGAGGGGAATTCTGGGTAAGAGTTTAGCTCGAGAGTTTGTGGCTGACGCAAGCTTGGAAGATGGCCAGCTCGGTTCCGAGGTCGGAACAGACTACCCAGATGTAAGTAATGAACGAGGATTAACAACATCAGATGGTTAGGTTTCACTACATTTAGCAGCATTTGATTTACAAATAGAAGAGATCTATTTGGGTGACAGATGGTGAACAGAGAGCAGAGGGCAGGGCAGTTAGAAGGCCTGCATATTAGCTTATAAGCTGTAGTTAGTTGTAGGTATGTTAGACATTGGGGTAGTTCAAGTCAGTTTAGAAGATGAAGTGATACACAGTGGTGGGAGGAGTATTTAGCATTGGTAACAAATTTGGTCATTTTGTTATAGCACGAGTCTAGTTTGGATTTGAGAGAGGCTTGGATGTTGGTGAAATGTGGTGCACCATAGAGCAAATATGGAAGCAGAAAGGAAGAGGAAAGGGATAGTTGTGCAGAGTAGGTGAGCCAGTATTTACACCTGTAGAGGAAGACTCATTTCTGATGGGCTATTTTGATACAGGTGTTAATATGCTGGTCAAAAGTTAGGTTTTCGTCTATATTGACCCCTAGAAGTTTGGTGTAAGGACTACTTCAATATAAATGTTGTTGAGAGAATGAATGTATCTTAAAACAGAGTCTGAAGCTGCAGAAAAGAACCTTAACAGAACAAGAAAGACCTGAAAAAATGCCAGCAGGTAATCTAATAGCATTGGAAAGTACAGTTGTGTACACTTTCCATAAATGTAGATGTTCGAGTGTATTCACTGTTGCAGTCATTACATTTGGGTAATCTGCTGGCAGGTTACCCTCAGTCGGCCTGATTAACGAAGTCTTGGGTCCTGCGTCGGGTGCTGTCCCTTCTTCTATGACGTCAGGGGTATAAAACATGCAGCCGACGCCATTACAACAGTTTTTCTTGCCCTAGATGTCAGGTGCCCCCCAAATGGGGAGCAAATAAAATTAAAAACACAAAAAATATACCTCCAATCTCAAAAGCAAATACACCAAAAGGGCTTTTAAGCATAGTGAGAGAAAGTAGAGGTACAGCCAGAGAAAAATAGGGGGCTGGAGGGAGGGTAACCAGGATTGCAAAAGTGAATACACTCGAACATCTACATTTATGTTAAGTGTACACAACTGCACTATGTTCTTCGTGTTTTACTGTTGCAGTCATTACATTTGGGTAGATTCCCAAAGCTATGGTTGGATGGAGGGAATTATACAGCATTAGGATCAGCTAGAAGGCCCTGCAGGACAGCAGTGGCAAAGCCAGCTCTGGATTTAGAAAAAAGTGGTAAATGGTAATGTTTGGTGAACGTATGAACTGAGCTCCAGGTAGCAGCTTCTAGAATGTCCCTGGTAGGAACACCTCTGAGAAAGGTTGTAGAAGTAGATGCAGCCTTGGTGGAATGGGATGGGATCTGATCCCCTGGGGGATAGTTTTTCCATGGTGCATATAGCAGAAACAAATACAATGGCTTATCCATTTGGAAATGGTTTGCTTTGAAATAGCCTCTCTCTCTGCCCCTTCAGCAAATGTCACCAGCAGTTGTTCAGACTTTCTTTGAGATTTTGTCCTGTTTAAGTAAAATCTAAGTTGTCTGTGTACATCCAATGAATACAGAATCCGCTCCCCTTTGTTCTGTGGATTGGGAAAGAAAGCTGGCAAATGAATGGTCTGATTAAGAGCCACACTGGATACCACCTTAGGCATGAAGGATGGATTGGTCCCATGAGATACCCTGTCCGCATGAAAAACGATGAAAGGCTCCACTGCCATAAGAGCCTGTAATTCGGAGATCCTTCTAGCTGAAGTGACTGCTAAAAGGAAAGCTGTTTTCCAGGAGAGAAATTTTAAGTCTGCAGTAGCAGCTGGCACGAACGGAGGGAGAGTGAGCTTTTCCAATACCAAATTGAGGTCCCAGGCAGGGGTTGGAGCTCTCCTGGTTGGTCTTAAATTTTTGGCCCCTCTGAGATACTGCTTTAGCAGAGGATGAGAGAAGAGGGGAGGTTCTGTGTTGTAATGAGCTGAAATGGCTGAGGCATGGATTTTTATGGAAGAAAAGGACAGGCCCTTGTGAAGCATCTCAGTTAAGTATTGTAAAATCTGAGGAATTTTGGGCACTGCTGTGCTTATCCTTAAAGATTGATTCCAGGCACAGAATATTTTCCATTTGTCAGCATAAGATTTTCTAGTACTAGGCCTTCTCGCCTCCAAAATGACATCCATCACAGGTTTGCTGAGGGATGCTAAGGGTGAATTTAGGAGATAAGCCACACTGCAAGATTCAAAGTTTGGAGCTGAGTGTGCAGAATGTGGTTGTTCTGCCGAGACAGTAAGTAAGGTGTCTGAGGCAGGTGCCACGGTGGAAGGTATGACACATTGCGCAGGAGTGGGTACCAGTGTTGGCGAGGCCAGTCTGGAGCAATCAAAATCATTTTTGGTTTGTCCTGTTTGACTTTTAGTAGAACTTTGGAGGGCAGAGGCAGAGGGAGAAAGGCACAGACTGATAGCTTTTTCCAGCTGAGGGATAGAGCATCCACTTTCCAGGCATTTTTGTGATGAGTTCTTGTGCAAAATATGTCCAACTGATAGTTCTGGGGTGAGGCAAAAAGATCTATGTCTGGGCTCCCCCATTTGCATGTCAACATGCTGAAAATCCATGGTTCCAGTTTCCATTAGTGTGGGTCCATGAGATTTCTGCTTAGTTCATCTGCCAGAGTATTAGGTTCATAGGTAGGTACTAGGCTATCGGCCCAAGGGCCTACGTAAGCCTAGCCAACAAGGTTCCATGGCTTATGCCACCCAAAAAAGTTATTCAGCTTTCCTGACAGGAATTGAGCTTGTAGTTGTACTTGCTAGGTCAAGGCCGTGTTCCACAATGCCATGGCTAGTCTGCAAAGGGGTAGGAGTGTGTACCCCCCCCCCGCTTGTTTATGTACCACATAACCGTGGTGTTGTCTGTCTTTATCATTAATTGTCCTGGATGAAGGTAGTCCTTGAAGGCTGTCAGAGCATTCTGTACAGCTAACATTTCTTTTTGATTGATATGAAGGTGCATTTGATTTAGGCTCCTTTTGCCCTGAATGCACTTCCCTGCCAGATGTGGCCCCCAAGCATAGTCTGGTGCATCTGTAGTTAGGGTTTGGGCGGCAGGGGGTGGTGTGAATGGCAGCCCCCTGTTTTGGTGGCAGGCTTCTGCCCACCATAGGAACTCTAGTTGCAGGCAAGGTATGATAGGAATCATTGTTTCCAGGCTGTGACAATGCTGACTCCATAGACTTTTTAAGTACCACTGAAGTTTCCTCATATGCAGTCTTGCATATGGAATTAGAAGAATGCAGGAGGCCATGAACCCCAAGGCTTGCAGTATTTGCCTTGCAGAAAGCAGGGTTTTTGTGGCCACCTGTTTGAAGTAAGTCACCAAATGAATTTGCTTCTCTGGTGTAAGGAAAGCCATCTGGGAAGTTGTATTCAAGCTTGCACCCAGGAATGTAATTTTTTGAGAGGGTACCAGTTGTATCATCTTTTCGTTTAGACAAGTTAGAACCCTTTTTACAAACGCCACATGGTTTAGAAGAGTGTCCCTGTTTTCTGCCTGAATTAGACAATCGTCCAAGTATGGATATATTTGAATATTTCTTTGCCTGCAAAATGCAATTACTGAAGCCAGACACTTGGTAAAGACCCTGGGCGCAGTAGATAAGCCAAAAGGCAGTGCAGAGAACTGGTAATGCAAGTAGCCTGCTTTGAAGCGGTATCTTCTCCAAGATTCCCTGATTGGGATATGCAGGTAAGCCTCTTTTAAATCTGGAGTTGCCAATAAGGCATCTTTGCCTAGCATAGGAAGTAACTGGTGAAGAGTCAGCATCTTGAACTTTGGAATGTCCAGGAGGGTGTTTAGAGTATATAAGTCCAGAATTGGACGCCATGATTTGTCTTTTCTGGGTACCAGGAAAAGTCTTGAATAGAAACCTTGTCCCTTTTCCTCTTCTGGAACTGGATGAATAGCCCCATGCTCATGAGGGAAAATACATGTTTCTGGGCCTCTGCCCACTGATTTGGGGGCAGGTCTGGCCATCCGTTTGGAATTGGCAACGTGTGGAAATGAAATCCGTATCCCTGTAATACTATATTTAAAACCCATTTGTCCTGGGTTATAAGTTGCCAGTTTCTTGCATGAAGAGCCAGTTTTCCCCCCAAAGGGGCGGCTAAAAGGTAAGTGCTTGGTAAATGTAAAGGGAAGTCATTGAGACTGCTTACCATAGGGAGGTGTCTTGTTGTTTCCAGATTTGGAAGAGGAGGCACCCCATTGTTTTGTTCTGAAAGTCCCTTGTGACTGAAACCTGGAGCCTTTGGAATGCCTGGGTTTGATTGAGTGGCTCTCGAAGGAACTGGAAAGGACCAGTTCTTAGTAGGCCAGTGCCTACTAAATCTTGGAGGTTGCACTTGTAAGAAATCTTTCACAGTTTGCATAGATTTAGCTTTATCTTCCATCTTTTTTAAAACTTCTTCAGCCTTATTACCATAGACACGGTCCTATTGTAAAGAAGCATCCAACAATTTTGCTTTAACATGATCAGGCAGATTTTGCTCTTTGTGCCAAGCATGTCTTCTTAGCACAGACCCAGTTACAGCAGCCCTGCAAGAGGCCTCCAAAGACTCAAAACCACATTGCAAAATAAGTTTTCCAACTTGTTCCGCTGAATGCAATAAATCCTGTAAATCTTTGTTTTCCGCACAGTCAGAAATTAACATAATTTTCTGTTTAAGCAGTCCCATGATATGCTGTTGATATTTTAGCATATGAAATTGACAGTTTAAAGCCCTGATTGCCAAGACGGCAGAAGTGTAAATCTTCTTACCCCATCTATCCAGCGCCCTGGAATATCTATCAGAAGGGGTAGGATTTTTAGCAGTAGAAGCCTTAATGCCCTAGGGACCCTGAGAAATGGTTTCAGGATCTGCAACAGGATTTTTGAAAAGGAATTTGTGGGAGTCAGGAACCCTGTAGTATCTGTCTGGCTTACAAGGAGCCGGAGGCAGAGAATCAGGAGCCATACTAGATTCTGAAAAAACATCATCAGCAATGTCTAGAACAGGAGGTATAGCCAAAGGCCTGTGCTGAGGAAGAAGAAGAAAATCCCTAAGTCTCTTTTTAGATTCAGAGAAATCCTGACTTTCCCAGTGGAAATGTTCCCTTAAGGTATGTAAAGTTTCCCCAAAAGAAAAATCCTCAGGGGGAGAAGCAGAAGGAATGGAATCTTCTGCATCAGAGTCCTCATAAGTAGGTATAGACAATTCCTGTTCATTAGAAGAGTCAGAAGAAATAGAATTCTGTTCAGAAGATTCATAGTCAATGTCTTGCCTAGGCCTCTTAGAAGGGGGGGGGGGGAGGGTTTGGCTACCCCTGATCAGAGTAATTAAATCTTCAGCCATTTTGATCATTTGCTTTTTAGGCATAGGGGCCTGTACATGTAGCCCAGGCGTCGGTTTTTCAGGCATAGGTCAAGATTCTGGCCTTAGTTTTGAAGATGGCGTCGGTCTAATATACAAATCTGCAGGCCTGAAAACATCCACAGAAGCCGGTGCCTGCACAGCGGCTCCGGACCCATCCAAAGTAGAGACATCCACGGGTTCCATAATTGAAGCATCTCACGGCATACCGGACAGCGAATGGGACTCAGTAGAGGCCTGCGAATCAGAAGTAGCGGGTATCAGGGGCTGCAAAAGCAGCTCACTGAGTACCGGCGAACTGGCGACTGGCTTAGGAGAAGCGTCGTCGGCAGTTTTGGACCTCAACGGCCTGTCTCTGTCTTTTTCTTTGCGTTTTTTAGGTATTCCGGTAGTCGGATTGCTAACCGACGACATTTCTGGATAATTAAAGCGTGAGCCAAAATATTTAGAATAAAAAATGTACCGACGTTTGATAGTGTGTTGATTAGATAAAGCACAAAACCGACAGCAAGGTACGTTGTGGTAGGGCCTAGGCAAGAATACAGTACAAATGAAAATCCTTATGAGGTATTTGCTTCCCACAAATAATGCAATTATTAACTTTTACTGACATTGGTAAGGAGCAAGAAAAAGTTTCCCCAATGGGGTACTTAGCCTTTTAGTTGAAGACATCGGATCTGAAACTCGAAAATGAAAATTTCAGGAGTTGGCCGACCGGCACTTGCGATCTGCTTCTGCTTCGGGCACCGTGTGGCAAACAAGACTGATGTAATGGCTTTGGCTGCATGTTTTATACACCTGACGTCATGGAAGGGACAGCAACCGACACAGGACCCAAGACTTTGTTAATCAGGCCGACTGAGGGCAACCTGCCAGCAGATTACCCAAATATAATGACTGCAACAGTGAAACACAAAGAACATCAGGACAATGGTGCAGCTAGGCACTACTGCATCAGCCAAAAAAAAAACAAGCGTTATGTTCTTACCATAAAGTTCCATGTGTGTTGCCCATCTCGACCTTTATTCTCCCAGATGGAGGTCGAATCCGATGTGCCATATTCCATCTTGGCCTTTCCAATAGCTTGAAGTCTTCAGCAAAGCTCATGGACCTCCTTCCCTACCCAAAATGCATTTCCCCAACTACCTCAGATCTTGCTTGTCCACCCAAAAAGTAAAATAAGGTATACACTAAGCATGGTCTTTCTCTAGGACAATGTGAGCAACTCTGAGCCTATGGAGATCCCAGAAAACAATGTCCACTTGGTCTTCCAAGAGTGCTGGAAGGGGGTTCGGAGGGTGTGTTGTGCAAATAAAGGTCAAGGTGGACCACACACATGGAACATTATGGTAAGAACATAACTGTGTGTGTTGTTGTCAATGTCGCCTTTATTCTCACTGATGGGACCATGTTCCAAGCAACGTAATTCCTGAGTGGCTCATGGAAGAATATTCCTCAAAATCATAGAACCAAAGAAAGCCCTACTCCTGGAGGCTAAATCCACTTTGGAATGAGTAATAAAGATATGCAGTTTTGCCCACATTGCTGTAGCACAGATATTGCCCCATGAAAGTCTTGCTGAAATGCTGCTGAAGTCGCAACTGATCTGGTGGAGTGTGCTTTGACAGGAAAGAGAAGAGGTTTGCTTTTTGAGGAGTAGATATAAGAGATACAAAGTGCGAGCCATGTAGACAATGTAACTTTTGAGACCAGTAAACCTTTCTTAGTCTCACAGTAAGATACAAAAATTTGATCCGATTTCCTAAATTGTGAAGTCCTGTGCAAGCAAAAGTGCAATTGTCTATGAACATCCAAAAGATGTAGAGAGTATTCACCTTTGTTTTGGTAATTAGGAAAGAAAATGGGTAACAATAGTTTGGTTAAGGTTGCTTTCCGACACTACCTTGGGAAGAAAGGAAGGATTGGTATCTAAAGACACTCTATCCTTATGAAAAATTAAATATGGGGTGTCTGGATGAAAGAACTTGTAGTTCAGATACTCTTCTAGCCAAGGTGATAGCCATCAAGAAAAATGTTTTCCAAGATAAGAATTTTAAATTGAATGTTGCTGCAGGTTCAAATGGAGAATGAATGATATTTGTTAAAATGAAGGAGCTTGTAAGTTCAGATACTCTTCTAGCCGAGGTGATAGCTATCAAGAAAAATGTTTTCCAAGATAAGAATTTTAAATTGCACATTGCTGCTGGTTCAAATGGGGGAAAAGAAGTTATCTACTCACCATAACGTTCCATCTGAGTAGGTAACTTCATTTGTCAGCAACCTGTGGGTATCGGATCCAACCTGGATCCGAGCCGGCAGCTTTCCAAGCTAGAGATCCAAGCTCCAAGCTCCTCCCCCTTGCCCATAATGCCCTGTCACCTCCTTCCAATCCCCAGATCGCGTTTGCCCATCTACATAATCTCACCATGACAAATCAACAACAGTACAGTTTTGTACCTACCATAAATGTAGATGTTCGAGTGTAGACACTGCTGTGGTCATTACACTTGGGCTATCCTGCCGTCAGGCGGTTCCCCAGTCTGCCTGAGTTCCAAAGTCTTGGTCCGGCGTCGGTTGCTGTCGCCTCCTCCTTGACGTCAGTGCGGCAGGGGTATAAAAGATGCAGCCGACACCATTTTCTTCAGTTTTTCTTGCCCCAGATGTCAGGTGCCCCCAAATAGGTAGGCAATTTAAATTGCTAATAAAACATACATAAGAAAAGCAAACAACAACTTTCAGTTACCAGCAAATACTCCCCATAGGTAGTAAAGGGTAGAAGACCTAGGTACGTACCACCAAGTAAGAGGGGAAGGAGGGAGGGTAACCTGGACTGCAGCAGTGTCTACACTCGAACATCTACATTTATGGTAGGTACAAAACTGTACTATGTTCATCGTGTTACACTGCTGCAGTCATTACACCTGGGTAGAATCCCAAAGCTGAGGTAGGGAGGCTGGTTCTATAAGGCATTAGGGGTGGCTATTAGGCCCTGCAACACTGCAGTGGCGAAGCCAGCTCTGGATTTAGAGTAAAGAGGCAGATGGTAATGCTTGGTGAAGGTATGCACAGAACTCCATGTTGCTGCTTCCAAAATATCCTTGGTAGGTACTCCTCTGAGGTAGGCAGTTGAAGTGGCTGTTGCCCTAGTGGAGTAAGATCTAATGCTGCTAGGTACAGGTTTCCCATGGTGTGTATAGCAAAAACGTATACAATGTCCTATCCATTTTGAAATACTCTGTTTTGAAATGGCTTTTCCCTGTGCTCCTGCAGCATATGCTACCAATAATTGCTCAGATTTTCTGAAAGCTTTGGTTTTGTCCAAGTAGAAGCGTAACTGCCTATGAATGTCCAAAGAATGCAGTAGTGTCTCCCCTTTATTCTGTGGTTTTGGATACAAAGTTGGCAAGTGAATAGTTTGGTTTAGAGCCACACTTGATACCACCTTTGGCATAAAAGTAGGGCTAGTTCTTAAAGACACCATGTCCTGGTGGAAAATGAGGAAAGGTTCCACTGCCATTAGTGCCTGTAATTCTGAAACTCTTCGTGCTGATGTTATTGCCAGGAGCAGAGCAGTTTTCCAAGAGATATATTTTAATTCTGCTGTGTTTGCTGGCTCAAAAGGCGGTAAAGTTAATTTTTCCAAAACAAAGTTGAGGTCCCAAGTTGGAGTAGGTGCTCTACGGGGCGGTCTTATGTTTTTAGCCCCTCTGGGGTACTGTTTTAGCAAAGGATTAGAGAAAATTGGTGGATCCGTGTTGTAATAAGCAGAGATGGCAGAGGCGTAGATCTTGATGGATGAAAAAGAGGGGCCTTTGTCCAGCATCTCAGTTAAATATTGTAGTATCTGAGGAATGTTTGGGACAAGAGGGTCAAGGTTGTGAGCCTGGTTACAGGCACAGAATCTCTTCCATTTATCCGAATAGGCTTTCCTGGTACTAGGCCTTCTGGCCTCCAGAATGACATCCATAACAGCTTTGGAGAGAGGCATTGCTTGCTTGAATAAGGAATCTTCCATGCAGCTAGGTTTAAGGTCTTTAGCTGGCTGTGGAGTATCTCATTGTTGCGCTGAGTCAGCAGATGTGGGATTTGTGGCAAAATCCTTGTGGTCCTTGTGCTAAATTCTTTAAGATTGGGTACCAGTGCTGTTGTGGCCAATCTGGTGCAATCAGGATCATCTTTATCTCTTCTTGTCTGGCTTTTATGAGTACCTTTGGAAGGAGAGGTAGTGGTGGGAAAGCATATACTTGTAGGTTTTTCCAGCTGAATGAGAGGGCATCCACTTTCCATGCTTGTGGATGGTAACTCCTTGTGCAGAAGTTCTGTAGCTGGTAGTTCACTGGGGATGCAAACAGATCTATGTCCGGGCTCCACCATTTCTGTGTTATCATTCTGAATATTTGTGGATTCAATTCCCATTCGTGGGGATCCATGATGTTTCTGCTTAAGTCGTCTGCCAGTGTGTTTTTCTCTCCTGGCAGGAATTGTGCTTGCAGATGAACTTGATAGTTTAGAGGTGTGTTCCACAAGGTCATGGCTTGTCTGCAGAGGGGGTAGGAGTGAGTGCCCCCCCCCTGCTTGTTTATGTACCACATAACTGGTGTTTTCTGTCTTTAGTAGTAGCTGTCCTGGATGCAGCAGGTCCTTGAAAGCTATAAGGGCATTTTGTACAGCTAGCATCTCTTTTTGATTGATGTGAAGATGTCTTTGTTCTGCGGGCCACTTGCCCTGAATACATTTTCCTGCCATGTGTGCTCCCCAGGCATAATCCAATGCATCTGTTGTCAGTGTTTGCCTGGCTGTGGGTTGAGTAAAAGGCTGTCCCTTGTTGAGGTGACAAGCTTGAGCCCACCATCGAAACTCCTGTTGAAGGCAAGTAATTAGTGGTATAACTGTTTCCAAACTTTGACAGTGTTGAGACCTTACACTCTTTAGGTACCATTGTAGTATCCTCATATGCAGTCTGGCATATGGAATTAGTAGTATGTAAGATGCCATGTAACCCAAGGCCTGCAGAATTTTTCTTGCAGGGAGTTGGGTCTTTGTTGCCATCAATTGAAAGTATTGAGTCAATTGTCCTTGCTTATCTGGCGTGAGATAAGCCATCTGGGCCGTTGTGTTCAAGCTGGCACTCTCTTGTGAGGACACTAGTTTTGATTTCTTTTCATTTACTGTGTACCCCAGGCAACTTAATAACTTTTTTACAAATGCCAGACGCTTTAGAAGAATGTCCTTGCTCTCTGCTTGAATCAGGCAGTCGTCCAGGTACGGATAAATTTGAATTCCTTTCTGTCTGCAAAATGCAATTACTGGTTCCAGGCACTTTGTGAAGACCCTGGGCGCAGTAGATAAGCCAAAGGGCAGTGCAGAGAATTGATAGTGCATTGAACCAGCTATGAATCTGAGGTATCTTCTGCAATTTTGTCTGATAGGGACATGCAGGTATGCCTCCTTGAGGTCCAAGGTCACGAGCCAAGCTTTCTTGCCCAGCATGGGAAGAAGCGGCTGTAGTGTCAACATTTTGAATTTCGGAACATCCAGGTAAGTGTTTAGAGAAGAAAGATCCAGAATGGGCCTCCAGGCTTTGTCTTTTCTGGGAACCAGAAAGACTCTTGAGTAAAATCCTTGTCCTTGTTCCTGTGGTGGTACCTTTTGAATAGCTCTCATGTGTAGGAGTGCTGTAATTTGTTTTTGAGCCTCTGCCCATTGATTCTGTGGCAGATTTGGCATTCCTTTTAACCTTGGCAGAGTGTGAAAGTGGAACCTGTAACCTTGAGATACAATGTTGAGAACCCATTTGTCTTTGGTGATCATTTGCCAATTGTGATAGAAAAGTGTCAGTTTTCCTCCCAAGGGGGCTGCCAAGAGAGAGCTGTTTGGCAGCTGTAGTGGGAAGTCATTGGGGCTGCTTTTTATATGGTTGGGGCCTGTCTTCCCATTCTTTCTGGCCTGGTGCACCCCATTGTCGAGGCCTGTAAGGACCTTGTGGTTGACCTCTACCTCTTGGATGTCTGTATCTGCCCCTTTGAGGTCTGTCTGTAACTGGAAAGGACCAATTCTTTGTTGGCCAATTTCTGCTAAATCGAGGAGGCTGAACCTGTAAGAAATCCTTCACCGTTTGCATATATTTTACCTTATCCTCCATTTTCTTTAATACTTCTTCTGCCTTAACTCCAAATAACACATCCTGCTGCAAAGGTGCATCCAATAATTTTGCTTTAACATGATCTGGTAATGTATGTTCTTTTAACCAAGCATGTCTTCTAATGACAGAGCCTGTAACTGCTGCTCTACAGGAGGCCTCTAAAGAATCAAAACCACATTGCAAAGTATGTTTTCCCAATTGTTCAGCAGCATGCAATAAATCCTGCATTTCTTTAATATTAGGAGGATCTGAATCTGGAAGCATTTTTTGTTTCAAATGAGACATCAAAAATTGCTGATATTTTAACATATGAAATTGGCAATTTAAGGCTCTCATTGCTAAAGTTGCAGACGTATATACTTTCTTTCCCCATCTGTCTAATGCTCTGGCATCTCTGTCCGAGGGAACTGGATTCTTTGCTGATGAGGCCTTAACTCCTTTGGGTCCCTGAGAAATAGTTTCAGGGTCAGCAACAGGGCTTTTATACAGAAATTTGTGAGTCAGGGACTCTGTGGTATCCGTCAGGTTTAACTGGGGCTGGAGGTAAAGAATCAGGATTTAAGCTGGATTCAGTATACACATCATCCACAATGTCTAACATTGGCGGAACAGCTAGGGGTCTATGTTGAGGTAATAAAAGGAAGTCTCTGAGCCTTTTCTTGGATTCTGAATAATCCTGGCCTTCCCAATGGAAATGCTCCCTCATGGTATGTAAGGTTTCCCCAAAGGAGTAGTCCTCAGGCGGAGAGGCTGATGGAATTGATTCCTCAGCATCAGATTCCTCATAAGGGGGTAAACAATATCCTAGGTCTGAGGATGAATCTGAAGAAATGGACACCTGGTCAGATGAGTCATAGTCTGCATCCTGTCTAGGCCTTTTATCAGGAGGGGGATGGGAACCCCTGATCAGAGTGGTTAGGTCTTTGGCCATTTTGAGCATTTGTTTCTTAGGCATGGAGGCCTGTCCTGGAGAATGCTGTATTTGTTTCTTTGTTTTTAAAGGAGGCCTAGACTTAGCAGAGGGTTTAATGCTTAACTGAGTAGGTCTGAAGACACCCTCTGAAATTGTGGGTTGCTCAGCTACTCCGGATCCCTCTGTAGGGTTAGTCTCGGTAGACTGAAAAACTTGTGTGTCCGAAGGCCCAGCCATCTCCACGTGGGAGTCGGCCTGTGGTTCTGCAGAAGCGGTCGTCAGGGGCTGCGAAGGCACCTCGCTGAAAACCGGAGAACCGGTGACTGGCCTAGAAGAGGCTTCGTCGTCAGTTTTGGGCCTCGGATGCCTGTCCTTGTCTTTGCGCTTTTTATGTATACCAGTCATCGGAAGTTCCGACGGCATGGTGTAATTGAATTTTCTGCCAAAATAATGTCGGGCAAAATCAAACAGACGTTTAATAGTGCGCTTGTTAAACCTAGCACAAAACCGACAACCAGTGACGTCGTGGTCTGGGCCTAGGCATGGGATACAATAGGAATGGAAATCCCTATGAGGTATTTGCTTCCCACAAGAAATACAATTATTAACCTTTACTGACATCGGTCTGAGGCAAGAAAAAGTTTCCCCAACGGGGTACTTAGCTTTGTAGAAGACTTCGGTTCTGGATTTGGAATGAAAATCTCAGGAGTCGGCCGACCGGCACTTGCGAACTGCTTTTGCTTCAGGCACTGCGCGGCAAGAAAGACTGAAGAAAATGGCACCGACTGCATCTTTTATACCCTTGCCGCACTGACGTCAAGGAGGAGGCGACAGCAACCAACGCTGGACCAAGACTTTGGAACTTAGGCCGACTGGGGAACCGCCTGACGGCAGGATAACCCAAGTGTAATGACTGCAGCAGTGTAACACGATGAACATCTGGAGAATCCTAACCCAAGGATTAACAAATGACCTGGATAAACCATCCTAGTGATCAGGAAACCAAAGAACCAGGTTAGGGGGAAGGAGGGAGGGTCAGTTGCTGATAAATGAAGTTACCTACTCAGATGGAACGTTATGGTGAGTACATAACTTCTTTATCTGAAGTAGTTAACTTCATTTGGTCATCAACCTGTGGGACAGAGTCCCCAGCTACCAAAAACTTGGGAGGTCCTCAAGGAAGGATATTCCGGAGCACTGCAGAGCCAAAAGCCACCCTTTCTCTAGACACTAAATCCAATTTATGGTGAGAGATAAAGGTATGAGAGGATGCCCAAGTAGCCGCAGAACAAATGTTGTCCAAGGGAATTCTTGACCAGAATGCAGCTGATGTAGCCATAGAACGGGTAGAGTGAGCGTGAACCCCAGTAGGTTCTGACAGGCCAGATTGTTCTAATTGCAATTTGAAATCCATCTGGCCAAAGTCACCTTCGATATAGGCTTACCCAAGAAGGGTTTAGCAAAAGAGACAAATAGCTGATCAGATTTGCGAAAGGCTGCTGTTCTGTGGAAATAAAACCGTAACTGCCTTTGAACATCTAACAAATGAAGTTTGTACTCCCCTTTGTTCTGATAGTTAGGGAAGAATACTGGAAGATTAATGGACTAACTGATGTTCTTCTCGGAGGCCATTTTAGGGATGAAAGATGGGTTAGTCCTGAGAGAGACCCTGTCCTTATGGAAAACCAGATACGGGGCTTTAATACAGAGAGCTTGAAGCTCCGACACTCTTTTAGCTGAGGTAATGGCTACCAAAAAGGCAGTTTTTCAGAACAAGAATTTCAAATCAACAGAGGCTGCAGGTTCAAAAGGAGGTCCAGTTAGAGCTTGAAGGACCAAGGTTAGATCCCAAGGAGGGATGGGGTTCCTAACAGGGGGCCTCAAAAGAAACGTCCCTTTCAGAAAGGCCTTACAAATCTTGGTGGAAGCGAGGGGACTGAGATTATCTCCAATGTGAAAATGCGAGATGGCAGCCATTTGAACTTTTACAGTAGAGGAACTGGCCCCTTGCTGAAAAATATGCGATAGAAAATCGAGCACTACTGGGATGGGAGCAGTGAAAGGGTCCAATTTCCTATGAGACGCCCGAACAGAAAACCGCTTCCATTTACTATTGTAAACCTTCCTGGTAGACGGCTTATGCGCCGCTACCAGGACAGATCTAACTGCAGACGAGATACCGGAAGTCCTAGCAACTAATGGAACTGGATCAACCATGCTGAGAGCTTGAGATCGACCAGGTTCGGGGCTTCAATCCCAAAGGATGAGATGTTAGATCCGGGATGGGATCCAAGATCCAGAGAGGAGCTATAAGATGAGACCGCAGGCACGGGAACCAGGTTTGACGAGGCCAGAATGGGGCTATGAGGATAATCTTGTTCCCCAACCGACGAGCTTTCTGTAAGAATTTTGTCATCAGTGGAAGAGGAGGATAAGCATACAGAAGACCGGGTGGCCAAGCATGAACTAGTGCATCTCTGGGGCTCTCCCCCGGAGGGGGAATTAGAGTGAAAAACTCGCTGCACTTCACGTTGGAAGGAGACGCAAAGAGATCGCAGCAAGGCTGACCCCACTTCTGGAAGATCTGTTTCGCTACTAAGGGATTCAGAGACCACTCGTAAGGCGAGAGGATGGTTTGACTCAATTTGTCCGCTAGGGTGTTGGACAGACCCAGAATGTGCGTTGCTAACAGAAAACGGTTGGTAGTTATCGCCCAATCCCAAACTCTCATGGCTTCTCGACAAAGAGGGTAAGACCTGCCCCCCCCCCGTTTGTTGATGTACCAGACCACCGATATGTTGTCTGACTGAATCGCAATAGTCCCTGGAGGGAGAAAGGCATGAAAGGCTTGCAACGCTAGAAGCACCGCTTTCATCTCCAGAACACTGATATGCAGAACGGTCTCTGTCTGAGTCCATGTACCTTGAACAGTTCTGCCCTCGTAATGTCCCCACCCACCCAAGGCGAGAAGCGTCCGTGGCCACCATGGTTTGGGGTTGCTGCATAACAAATGGTCGCCCTTCCCGAAGCTCTCGGGAGTGGAGCCACCACAAGAGAGAATTCCTGCACACTCTGCTGAGAGGAATCGGCGAGTCCAACGGATGGTGAAGGATGGACCACTGAACCTGTAATGTCCACTGGAGAATACCGAAACTGAATTCTCGAAACTTGTAAATCCAAACGAACCACAAAAAGAAACCAGTCCTGTTGCACTTATCAATAACCACTATCGGACAATAGGTTTAGCGCTTTCATCCACTTTTTATTTTGTGGACTTCTTCAGAAAAGAACATTGCCCTACACAAACTTCCTTTTTATACCGTATTGTCAATTAAATATAGGCAATGACATAATAATGATCCTAATAAAATACACTTAAATAAACAATTGTTAAATGAGTGTATATATCATAATATTATAAAATACGCTGTTATGATTATAAAAAAATTAGTACAATATATATAAATAAAATATGTACAGATGAGTGTTCATCTATATTTTAAAAAACATTTTAAATTTATAGTTTCATTTAATCCAGGTGCAGTGTCTGCACCTAGATATAGCTGCCAAAATGCTTCCTGACACTCTAATGTGTTGCTGAGATCTCCATCAAATAAAACTTTATCCATTTTTTTCTAATACAAAAAAATACAATTTTTTTTCAAATCAGAACATACTAATGCATGTCTGGCTAAATAATTAGTTTTATCTTTCTTTTTTATGGCCAGATTGTGCTCATAAATCCAGCGTTTTAAGCTTCTTACTGTTTTTCCTATGTAGTAACTTTCGCAGGACATACATGTAGCAATATATACTACATATTCACTGTTACAATTGTAATAGTTTCTAGCCCAAAAAGTTATATTCGAATGACTGAGAGTCACAAAAGAAGAATTAGTGACAAACCTACATTGTTTACAGTTTTGACATGCAAAGGTGCCCTTCTTATTACATCCTGTCCTAGTTAAACCAGTGGTTGTGTTATTTGCAGATTCTACCATAGTTTTGATGTTAGTTATTTTCCTATATCTGAACCTGGGTGCTAATCCTAATGTAGCCACTAATTCTTTATTCCCTAGTATAACTCTCCAATTGTTCTCTATGATGTTCTTAATGTGCCACATCTCACTGACTATGGGAAGTGGAAATGCACTCATGTACCTCTGTGTTTTGTTTGTAGTCTCCCCTGATAAGTTGTCTTTTACCGGACCCACCAATATGCCTGGGGAGTACAGGATGGGTGAAGCCACCCCTCTTCTAAGTGTCAAAACTTAATTTTCTATCTTTTTTATCCATTCTTGGTTGTAACCTCTGGAAACAAAAAGTCCTCTGAGGAACTGAACTTCTTCCTTGTAAATGTCGTCATCTGATGTCAGTCTACTTAATCTAATGATCTGTCCTTTTATGACTCCCCTCTTCATATGTTGTGGATGTAGACCGTCTTTGTGCAAGTATTGATTAGCAAATACCGGTTTTCTATAGATTCTACTCACAAATCTTTTTGTCTCTGTCTATACTGACGTGCAAATCTAAATAATGTACAGAGTCCCCAAATCCACTAATCTTGAATTCCAAAAATTCTGTACTGGCATTAAGGTCCTTAACCAACTCCACATATTCCTCATAACTTCCTTTCCAAATAAACAACAAATCATCTGTGTATCTATAGTAAATTTGAACCTTGTTAAAACTAGGATGTTGTAAAAACTTCAATTCCCAGTTTGCCATAACAAGGTTTGCAAAGGCATGTGCCACCCTTGCCCCCATAGCTACACCAGATACTTGTTTGTATTGTCCGATAGTGGTTATTGATAAGTGCAACAGGACTGGTTTCTTTTTGTGGTTCGTTTGGTCCACTGGAGAATCCTCATGTGCAAGCGGGCTAAGGGCGCGAGGTTGATTGCCGCTGCCATGGACCCTAGAGCTCTCAGGACTAACTCCGCTGACCGGGCAGGTGACTGGAAAAGGGCTAAAACATGTAAGGTCAAACTGCAAAGTCTTGTCTGACGTCAAGAAGGCCTTGGTCTGAAGTGTGTCTATCCTGGCCCCTATGAATTCCAAGACTTGAACTGGTTGGAGGGATGACTTCTTCAAGTTTATGGTGATCCCCAAATAGGACGCTAGAAGTAGGAAACAATCCCTGGCTAAGCAGAGTAGATGCCTGGTCGGGGCGGTCAGGAGCCAGTCGTCTAGGTAAGGAAAAACCTGTATTCCCTGAAGCCTCAGGTGGGCCGCTACAACAGCCATGACCTTGGTGAACACCCTGGGGCTGTGGTGAGACCGAAGGGTAGGACCCTGAACTGATAATGACTGGCCCCTAGCCGGAAGCGGAGAAACCTCCTGGAATGCCTGTCCATGAGAATGTGATAGTACGCATCCTTGAGGTCTATCGAGCACATCCAGTCCTTCTCCTGCAGCAGGGGCAGAATGGATTGAAGCGTGGCCATCCGGAATTTTTCCTTGGCAATGCAGAGGTTCATTGTTGAAAGGTCGAGGATCGGCCTCAAGTCCCCCGTCTTCTTTGGCACCAAAGAGAAACTGGAGTAATTGCCTAATCCGGATTGTCCTGGGGGGACGTGCTGGATGGCTCTTTTTTTAGCAGCTTTTTTACCTCTAAAGCTGCAGCCTCCCTCTGACTGGGTGGGACATCGGGGAGACGCCTCGACTGAGGAGGCAGATTTATGAAAGGGATGGAATAACCTCTGGATATTATTCGAAGCACCCAGCGGATCTGATGTTATGGAACCCCAGTGGGCCAAGTGCTTCGAAAAACGCCCCCCGACTGCCTCCAGAGAGGAGCAGTCGGGCAACCTCTCAGGGCTGTTGCATGGGTCGATCAGAAAAGGGTTCCCGCGACCCAAAATTTTTCGGCCCCCTCTGCCCCTGGGCCGGCGTCCACCTTGTCCCCCTCTGCCTCTGAAGGACGAAGGGTCCGGAGCATAACGGGCCTGCTAAGACTTCCGGAACTACATCTTCTTTTGCCCTCTCTGGTTCCTAGAAAAGGACCTTTGAGGAGCCGAGAAGCAGACTCCAACGGCAGACAGCGTCTTCCTGTCTTTTTCGCTCTGAACCAATGTGTCGCGGACAGTCTTCCCAAACAGAGTAGAACTATCGAAGGGTGCGTTCGCGAAGGACGCCTTGAAATGTTCCGCAAAGTCACAAAGCCGGAGCCAGGCGTGACGCCTTAAGGTGATAACAGACCTGCTGGCTCTAGCGGCTCCTTCCATGGCATAGGAAAGTAGCCACATAGACGTGTTCGAAACAGATTTGAGAGTGGCCATGCAAGTCGAGAAGGTCTGTTTGTCCTCGGCCGACATGGACTCAGGGGGAGACTCAGCATATTCTTTCACCAGATCCCGCTGAAGTCTAATAATATGGGCCAAGTAATTCAGCACCCTTAGAGAAAAGGTAGCTGAAGCAAACATCCGCTTCTCGATACGATCCATAGTCCAAGACTCCTTATCAGGGGGATGGATCGAGGAACTATCCTGAGCGAGTTCCCTCTTGGTGGTTGCCGCCACCACCATGGCATCTACCGGGGAACCCTTACTCCAAGCCGTCCTATCCACGGGGGGACTGAGAATCCTGTCTGGCCTCCTGTGGATCGGTTCTACAGTGTCCGGTTCCTGCCACACCCTGGTAGTGATGAGATCAACCAGGGGGTTGGCCGGAGGGGACATCCAAGAGGGTAGACGGGCCTGGGAACGCCTCCAGAAACACCGACTCGTCCGAGGAAGGCTTTTGGGCTGACCACCCCCCTTTCAGGCGAAGCATTTCCATAATGTCTCCAAAGGAGACGTCATCGGGGGTTGACCTGGGGGAACCTTCCCCTTCTTCCAAATCGGTGTTCTCCGTGAGGGACTCAGGAGAGTCCAAGTGCCTCCTCTTACACTTACGTTTGTGAGGGACCTCCTTGGTGGGACTGTCCGAGGAGGGCTCACTAACAGTGTTGTGTTCCACCAGTGGAACGAGCTGGGGCTACAACGCAGGCTGTCCCTGGGAATAGATGATGGAAGACAAGCCCAGCTGCAAGGAAGTGGGGGATGGATCTGAAGAAAGAGCAGGGGTTCTCGAACTTCTCGAGAGAACCCTCTCCACCACGTTGAAAGCAGAGGGTGAACCAATCTCTTCTGGGCTCCGTGGTTAACACCCTCGGATCCGGCGCAGGGATAGGTGGAGCCGAAGCGCTCGGACCCGAGAGGGCAGTGTGCTCTGACCGAAACGAAGCCAAAGACACACTGCCCCCCCGGATCCGACGCATGGCTCTTGGCCCCGAGGTAACTATAACCGTCTGTGCCGACACCCCAGCCCCAGGACTCCTCGGATCCGACGGCTCCGAAACCTGATACTGGATCGGAGAAGGAGCAATTGGGGCAAAAAGTGGGGCTGAACTCCCCCGGGGGAGGCAACAGCACTCCCATCTGCATCTGGATCTGGAGAAAACAACACATCATCCGGTCCATATCAGTGTTGGAGAGACTGTGGGTCGACCTAGAAGAGGCTGCCACGACGACCTCGAAGATGGTAGGGCCTCCTCTGGCGAGAAGCGTGGAGAACAGAGCCGAGGGGAGGAAGGCCCAGAAATCTTCTGAGGTGAGGAGAGCAGCTTGGCAGGCGGGGCCGAGGGGACAGAGTCGGCCCGCTGCTTGTGGCTCCTATGCCTCTCTCTCTCTCTCTCTCCTCTCTTCCTTCTCCTTCCTAGAGTCCCTCTCTCCCTGAGAAGAAATGGGAGGTTGAGTCCTAGCCAGGGGAGAGGGAACAACAGGCTGAGCAGCCGCAGCCGTAGCCACTGCGGGAGAGGAGGAGGAAGCAGAATCCGAGGGTAGAAGACCCGCCAGAATCAGCTTATTCCTCCTATCCCTCAGGGCCCGGGGGTTAAAAGTTGCACAAATTTGGCAGCCCGAAGACAGGTGCGATACCCCCAGGCTGAGGACGCACTGTTTGTGGCCATCCGCTGGGGAAAGCTTATGACCACACTCAGTGCACTTAGAAAAAATGGCCTTAGAGGCCTCGGCCATTATACCACACACACGCACCTCATTCAAACACCTAAGGGGAAAAAAGAGGGGAGTACTAGGCTTTAAACTAAGAGGAATGGTAGAGGGGTTTAAGCTAAGGAGTTAACTGCTCACACACACAAAAAACTAAAAGGATTTTTATAAACTTTCCTACTTATAGATCGCCTAAAGCTAGGAGCTCGAGAAACCCGTGCTTGATAAAGCCGCAGCAAACGAGATCTGGGGATTGGAAGGAGGTGGCAGGGCATTATGGGTAAGGGGGAGGAGCTTGGAGCTCAGATCTCTAGCTTGGAAAGCTGCCGGCTCGGATCCAGGTCGGATCCGATACCCACAGGTTGATGACCAAATGAAGTTAACTGCTTCAGATCGAATATTTGTTAAAATGAAGTTAAGATCCCAGGGTGAGTTGGATTCTTATACGGAGGTCTGATCATTACTGTTCCCTTTAAAAAGGCTCTGCAGAGTCTATGTGACATCAGAGCGGAACCATTTTCTCCTAAAATGGCAATTTGAGATTGCAGCTAATTGAACCTTAATAGTAGATGCAGCCGCACCTTCATGAAATAGTTTTGCTAGGACTTCCCATATTGAAGGAATGGGCACATTAAGGGGATCTACTTGGTTATCAGATGCCCAGATAATTAATCTATTCCATTTACTCTTGTATATCTTACATATGGAAATTTTACGGGAAGATAGCAGAATATGCTTTATTGGAGATGACAGATGGGGAAACCTGGCAATCAAGGGAACTGGAGCAGCCAAGCTGTGGGCTTGAGGTTGTGAAGGTTGTGATGTGCCATTCCTGACGGATGTGTCAGTAGATTTGGAACTGGGTCCAGAATTCATGGTTTGTCCCGGAGATGAGGCTGTAGAAAGGGAAACCAGATTTGACGAGGCCAATAGGAACCTTGACGATTGGATGGGAGAAAGGAAATTCACCCCGGGATCACATCAGGTTCCCTGCTAGACAGGGGTCCAGGGAAGTAAATAGTGTGGGAAGAAATAGCCAGGGAATTGTTATGGCTAGGCTTGTATAGGCCCTAGGGCCGATAGCCTAGTACCAACCTATGAACCACTTGAGATCCTTCTTGCAAGATTTGGTTATAAGAATCTTGTGAGAAATTGGAAGCTCTAGAATCGACCATTGTGTGGAAAGCAACCACTGCAGAATCCTTATGTGTAGGCATGCTAGAGGGATGAGTACAACAGATGCTGCCCATCTTTCCCAAAGTCTGCAGTATTTGCTTCGCCATGGCTCACTTTTTCCTGATTAGCTGCCTGACATGTAGGCGAATGTTGACTACACTGTTTTGTGGAAGTCTCAGTACAAGGTAGAGTGTACTTATTTCTGCGCCTATAAAGGTTAAATTTTGAGATGGCCCAAAAGAGGATTTGTCATAATTTATGGTAATTCTTATAAGCTGAAGTACATAATCCCTGGCTTGTAGCAGCACAAGCCTGGTCGGGATGGTTATAAGCCAGTCATCCAAATATGGAAACACCTGGAATCCTTGGCGTTTGAGGTGCGCCACCACTAGTGCCATGCATTTGGTGAACACTCTGGGGACTGTAGTGAGACCAAAGGGCACAGCTCGAAACTGGAAATGACTGGCTCCCAGCAGGAAGTGCAGGTACTTTCTGGATCGTCTTTCCATCTTGATATGATAGTACGCATTTGGAAGGTCTATAGAGCACATCCAGTTCTCTTTCCCCAGGAACGGAATTATAGACTGCAGTGTTACCATTTGGAACTTGGTTTTCTTCACCAATTTGTTCAGTTCACTGAAATCCAAATTTGGTCTCCAGTCCCCTGTTTTCTTTGGAACAAAAAAGAATCTTCAGTAAGTTACGGATCTTCTCTGGTTTGCTGGAACTTCTTGGATGACTTTTTCTTAGCAACTTTTGAGAAATTAACATTGCGTGTTACTGTTGACTGGGTGATACATTTGGAACTGACTTGTTTTCGGGGGTGGGGAAGGAGAAGGGAATTATATAACCCCTGGATATTATGTCTTGCACCCATTTGTCATCAGTGATGATCTGCTAGGTTTTGAAATGTAAAGATAACCGACCCCCGACTACCTCCATTGGTGGACAGTTGGGCACTCCTTCAGGAGCACTGAAAGGGTCTACTACAGAAAGATTCCCTAGAGCACTGATTCTGCGGACCCCGTCTGCCGTGAGGACAGCAACCTCCATTATTATTCCCCCCTCTGCCTCTTGGGGAACTACCACTCTGTGTGCCCTGGTAAGACCACTGAGATTTTCCCACTACCCCTTTGACCTTTTTGGATATAGTCTAGTGGGTTTGGAAAAATGTACTCCAACGGCAGATAGAGTCTTACCTTCTTGCTCACACCGAGTTAGTGTCTCACTGACTTTTGGCCTGAAAAGAGATGAGCCATCAAAGGGAGCATTAACAAAGGAAGACTAAAAGGCTCCGTGAAATCGCAAAGGTGCATCTAACCCTGCATTCTTATAGAAATGCCTGATCCTGCTGCCCTACTCACTCCATCTGCTGCATAAAAGATGAGACTCATGGATGAGTTAACAAGCAAATTGAGGGTAGCCAGCTGTGGATTGACCTTACCTGCCACCACATCAGCTACAGCTCCTTGTAGAGAGTCTGATAACTCTATCAGTGGGTATCTCTGTAGTCTGGTGAAGTGAGCAAGATAATTCAACGATCTCAGTGTAAAAGCTGCTAAAGAAAAGATGCACTTCCCTTACCTATCCATAGTCCTAGAATCCTTATTAGGAGGATGGATAGTGGACCTAGTTTTGGAAAGTTCCTTCTTCGTGGCTGCCACCACAACCATAGCATCTACTGCTACACCTTTTGTGAGGAAAGCTTGATCTTTGGGGGCTGTAATGTACTTATCTGGCCTCCTAGGAGTGGGCTCTATGGAGTCTGGGGTCTCCCATACCTTTTGGGATATTAATTGTACAAACTCGTCGAAAGACGGAACCACCCAGGATGTTGAAGAGAGGGATCCAAAGGCGTTCACGTATACAGACTCCTCAGCAGAAGGGGATAAGGACTGCCAACCGCCTCTCTGTTTCAGGATTTCTAGAATGTCTCCAAAGGAGACATCTTCAGGAGGCGATCATGAGAACCCTTCTGCTTCATTGAGGTCAGTATCTGAGGTGACCGTCTCTTGCAGTGAGTCAAGATGCTTCCTCTTACATGTTCTCTTCTGAGGGACTTCTTCAGTGGGATATTTTTCGGAAGAGGGGGAAATCTCCTGGGGAACATCCGGAGGCCTTGCATCCCTGTGGTCCTGTGGACGAGGATGAAGAGGAAAAGACACCTGTGTTGAAGAGGGAGGAAACTGAGATGGAGACTGTGTCCAAGACTGAGGGGCAGTCATTACCCTCCTCATAACCTCAAATGCTGACCATCCCAGCTCCGAGGAACTCCCCGGACTCGACAACAAGGGTGTTGGGCTCGAGAGACCTCTATGAGCCGGCGACAGAAGCTCCGAGGAAGAGGTAGGAGCAGAGGCCCTCAGATACAGTGTCGGATCCAACAGCCTATAATTGCAAAGTACCTTGCTAAGGTAAGGGAAAACAGCTCCTGTACTTTTAAAAAAAAAGCACCAAACCAGGCATGTCCAAGGGTCAGCTTCCATTGATTTCTCCTGTCCACCTGGTGAATCTCGGCATACTAGGGCAATGCAGCAATTGCCTGATGTACACAGACAACCCTCTCCTCCTACCACCCAACACTACAACCTGTGAGAGATGCACTTACATAGCCAAACTGGAAGCAAAGCTCTCTCCACCCAAGATTGTATTAGACAGTCAAGGGGAGAAAGTTAACACCTGCACTAGACCTCAAGCAACAACACCTAGCCCTTCTAAACTCACACCACCAACACCCACACATAACAGCACTAAATCCACATATGCGGAGGCCCTTAACTGTATCCTGCCCAAGTAACAAGGACCCTGAAGCTGAAATGCAAACAAACACCAATCACAACCAAAGTGTGACATAGCTCACAGCACCAGTGTGCCACCCAGCAACAGCCCCTAAGGCAAAAAAACTTACCAAACACTTTAGTCATAGATGACTCTATAATCAGGCGTACTGATATCCCACTCACCAGGCTGAACAAGGAGAAAATTACTATGAGATGCCTGTCGGGTGCCAGGATCCGCCACATAACTCATGCATTCAAGTCGCTCTACAACAAGTACAAATATGACTCTGTCATTGTCCGTGTTGGAGTGAATGACTTGAGACTTACCTCCCTGGACTACATGAAAAGAGACATGGAAGAGCTCTCGGATCATGTGGCCCAGGCAGGTATGACCCTAGCCCTGAGTAGCATCCTGCCTTTGCCCAGAATGATACCACAATTTAAGGACAAAATGATTGACTTCAATAATTGGTTAAGCTTCTGGTGTCATTCAAAGGGGATCCAGTATCTGTGTTCCTGGGACGACATGATTGACAGACCATGATGCTTTGCAGAGATGGTCTGCACCTGCCGCCCCTGGGATTCAGGTTACTGGCAAAGGCTCTTGACACCCCTATAGTGCCTTTTTTAGGCTAAGTTCAAAGGACAAAACCACGACTGTAACAGGTACAAGCATGCGAAATGTAATGCTACTCAGTGCTAGAAGTCTAAACCTCAAAATGCACTCTCTCGAGGCACTCCTAAAATGGAGAACATCGATATCTGTGCAGTAACTGAGACCTGGTTTAAGGCTCCAGACAGCACCCCTGCAATACCAGGCTACATCTCTTACCACACTTTTCGGCCACCAAACCAGGATCAAAACACTAAAGGTGGAGGATGGCTGTATTCACCAAGGATATTCACACCACCATGTTAGTTGCCCAACACAATGCGTCTGAAATTCTCCAGGTGCAACTAACACTAGGTAAGACTGCAATCCAAATTGTAGCTTGCTACAGATCTCCCATCATGCCCCAAGATTCTCACTACACCTTTCTAAACATACTAGAAAATATTAATATACAACCAAACACCCTAATACTGGGTGATTTCAACTACCTTGCCATTAACTGGGAAAACTACTCGTGTACCAACACCTTTGCCCAACAGTTCTTGGAATTCATAAATTCCAATGCCCTGGATCAAGTAATCCATAGTCCCACCAGGGGCTCCAGTATTCTAGACCTGGTCATTACCAACATGGGAAATCGATGCTCCACACCTATGGTCACCCTCTCGTTGGTCAGATCGGACCATAAGCTAATCACCCTTAACATCCACATCCCACCCCCACCCACCAGTAAGGAAATCTCCATAAAAAACTTCTCCAAAGCCAACTTCATGCTACTCAAGTCTGAAGTTACAAACTTCATGACACCCATGCAGACGGGAACTGAAAGTTCGACTGCTGAGTCCTACACTAAGCACATCCACTCATGCATGAATCGTGCCATCCCAAATAGAACCAAGATGCTCTCCTCCAAAAAAAGGAAGCCAATTTGGTGGTCCCCTGCCATAAACAAACTTTACATTAAAAGGAAGAAACTGTTGCAGAAAAGAGGAAAATCCCAGGATGCAAAAAAACTCCCTTACCAGCCTCAGTAAGAAGTTGAGATCCCTCATAAAATCCTCCAAAGCTAGTTATGAAAATAAAATTGCCAAAGATTCCAAAGACAACCACAAGGCATTCTATAACTATCTCAAGAATCTAAATGGCAATGCTCAGATCTGCTCTGAGCTACAACAGAATGTCATTAAATATACTGATCCCAAGGATATTGCCAATATCCTGGCAGATCGATTCAGTGCCAACTTCACCCCCCCTCTCACCCCCCTTAATGGCCCATGATTGCCAAATTCCGGTAATAACAGCCACACAGGTAAAAAAAACGCACTCTCCAAAGCTAAGAATACAGCATCCATGGGACCAGATGACATACCGGGCTGTGTACTACATGAAATACAATATGAACTGGAACCTCACTTTAGTGTCATGTTTAACCATACCTTCACCTCAGGCTTCATGCCCACTGAGTGGTGCACAGCTACAGTTATCCCACTCCACAAGGGGGGATCCACCTTGTATCCTGGGAACTACCGCCCCATCAGTCTGACGAACCTTATCTGCAAGGCCATGGAACGTATTATCATGGAACTTATCAGCAAAGACATTGGCAACCTTAAAACACTGAACCCCACCCAGTTTGGGTTCGTGAAAGGCCGATCTTGTCTCCTGCACCTGATTGACTTCTTTGACTTAGTCTCCAGAGCCTTTGATGAGGGTAAGGCAGTCCACACAGCCTATCTGGACCTCGCCAAGGCCTTTGGCACCATCCCCCACTCTGGAATCATAGATAAACTTACTAAGCTGTGCAGTAATCCCTACGTCACTTGATGGGTTGCCAACTGGCTTACTGACAGAACCCACACTGTAAAAGTAGCTGACTCCAAATCCAGCTCCAGACAAGTGACAAGTAGAGTACCTCAGGGTTCAGTCTTGGGACCTCTCTTGTTTGGCATCTACTTCTCTGAAGTACAGGCCAACACTAAGGGACTCTGGCTAACAAAGTTCGCAGATGACTGCAAACTGGGAGCCATTACTGAATCCCCAAATTATGTCGATACTCTACAAAAGGGCCTTACAGAAACAGATGCTTGGTGCCAGAGCCATGGGCTTATGCTCAATGCCAAGAAATGTGTAGTTATCCCCTTTGGGGAAAAAACTTGTACCTGTGAATTACCACATAGGTGGCAGTACACTAAACACCGAAAGTGCGATAAGAGACTTGGGGACACAGGTGGACAGTAGTCTAACCTTCAGTAACCACATTGCCACAACAGTCAGGAAATCCTTCTATGTGGCACACCTTATCTCTAAGGCTTTTCATCCAGAAAAAATGAGGTCATTGTCCCACTGTACTCATCCCTCATTAGACCCATTATAGAATACAGTGCCCCATTTGGTATGTACCTCTCAAGACATCTGCAACAACTGGAAAGGCCGCAGAAGTAACTCACTAAAAGAATCACAGGCCTAAAGCAGATGCCCTATGTTGACCGCTTAAAAAAACTCCAGCTATTCTCTGTCGCATTTCTTCTACTCCGAGGTGATCTCTGCCTAACATACAAAGCCATGTCAAACCCAGAACTGTTGAACATGCTAAACTTAAAGAAATCCCAGTCCCTCAGAGCCACACGCTCCAGGGTCTAAACCTTGTCATCACAATAAACAAAACATGCTGGAGGGATAGGTTCCTGACCCAGAGACTCCCCAGACTCTGGAATAGACTGCCCATACATGTCAAGCAGAGCACCTCTTTGGCCCTCTTCAAGAGGAACCTTGATGATTGGATGGGAGAAGGGAAATTCACCCCAGGGATCATGTCAGTTGCCCTGCTAGACAGGGGTCCAGGGAAGTAAATAGTGTGGGAAGAAATAGCCATGGAATTGTTATGGCTAGGCTTGTATAGGCCCTAGGGCCGATAGCCTAGTACCAACCTATGAACCTATGAACCAAAGTGGCCCGAATCAACTCTGTGGAACCAGATGGTGAGTGCCAGCTCCCAGAGGCTTCCTGCGGTGGAAACACTTGGGGCGGACATCGGGTCTGAAGATCCTATAGGTGGTCTCGGATCAGATACAGACACTAGCTGGATATCAGAGTCTTTCAGCTCCGAGACAGAGGGATGGGCTCAGAGGAGGAGTAGGTGCCACTGGGGTAAACGTGAGTCTGATCAGCCTCCTTTGGGCTCGGATCCAAATGAAGCTTGGCCAAGGCAGGTGTCTTGAGAAGCCTCTGCACCACTCTGTCCACATCTTCATTCAACAGGCTCTTGGTAGACCTTGTCGACAGTGTTGGAGACCTAGATATGGCAAGAAATGGCGATGGAAGCAGAGTTGTAATCGGCTCCAATAGCGAAACTCAAAAGTCAGTGGGGAGTTCGTTGCAGACTCCTTGGATGACTTCTGATTCAAAGGTTTGGAGCAATCTGAAGAGCTCCGTGGCTCAGTAGTGGTCGTTTGCTCCATAGGAACGGTCAGAACAGACAGCTTTGGTTGTTTGGTTCTTGGCTCTGAGGAGGATTTTGGAGCAAGAGAAAAACATTTCCCTGACCTCTCCAATTTGTCAGATTTAGGAGAGGAGGGATCTGATGTGACAGCCTCAGAGAAGGGGGTTTTAATCAACCCCCTTCAATATCAACTTATTTTTGCGTTCTAATAATGCCCTTGAATTAAAGGCGTGACAAATTGCACACAACTCTTGTAGATGAAGAGGCCCCAAACAGTAAACGCACAAAGTATGTGAATCACTGAGGGGCATCTTCTTTCTGCATTTCTCACATTTTTTAAAGCCCAAAGGCTTACCTTCCTTTTGCGACATGATAGAAGGTAGCCTACAGAACACATCACTGAAATAAACAAACTTTAGCTTCAATTCCTGAGACAGAACAAATAACAATACAAAAATCGTACTATTAAAGTTATTCCAACAATCAACAACCACCACAGCAAGGAAGCCCTTTAACTTAAATAGACTTCAAGAGCGGGGGGGAGTCATCTAACTTAAATGGACTTCAGAAATGGAGGGAAAGTCTTCTAACTTAAATGTACTTGAAGTCATGGAAAAAGGTTCTCTAACAAACGGATTTTGAACAAGGGTTGGTCGACTGTTCTCTAAAATGAATGGCAACATAACAGAAAAACAGTACAATTATTTTAAATCCCAACAGAAGGGAAAAGGAAACGAGTTGAAGATAAAAAGGGAATGAAACTGCACTTTATGGTCAGAAAGGGCACTAATAATAGGAAAAACTAGCAAATGATAACTAATTGTAAACTACAAAAGTACAAGAAAAAAATACAGCTAAATACAAAAAATTGTTATAAACTTAGCCCCGAGCTTGCTTGAAGAACCTTCGCGCAGCATGGCAAATGTGATCAGAGGTAGTTGGGGGACTGCAGTGTGGGTAGGGAAAGAGGCCCACGAGCTTTGCTGAAGAGTTTGAGCTATTGGAAAGGCCAAGATGGATCAGACACATCGGATCCGACCCCATCAGTGAGAATAAAGGAGAGATTGACAACAACACATCAAAAGTTTCTAGCACACTGCAAAACCAATTTCCATGTAGTAAGCTTTCTGACTTTCCTCACGACATGAAACGCACATATGAAAAAGGAAGTACTAAGGGTACTCAGAGGAGCTGTACCTAGTGTAAGAATGTTGTTATATACACATCTGGGACAAAGATAAAGTACCAAGTATCTACTGCTGACATAAAAATCAGAAGTAATAGGCACTGGTAGTGGCTGATCTGAAAGCATTGACACAAATCCAGGACCAGTAGAATTAGAAACGCAGAGATTAGGTTAGCATTCATGAGAAATGTCTGCACAAGAGAAAATGTATGAAGTAGGTAACTGTCCAGAGGGACGAATACTGCATCTGCATGCCAAGATTCCAAAATGGAATGGTGCAAGATTAACCTCACTTGCAGAGCACTTTCTTTGCAACACAGTGATCAGAAGAAGCACCCACTAGGGTGCAATGTAAAGATTATTGACCTGTCCAGCTACCATATTTCCTGCTATAAGTGTCTTCCAATGACTTTCGCCCCTGACCTGACAGGTATATTTTCTATAAGGGGAGTTAAACCCTCCCCCACTTGCTAATATACCATACTAAATTACAGTTTTCTACTCTGCTTTGTTTGAAAGTTTAAAGCACCTTTGTTACTGTTATAATTTCATTCATACAAATACTTGCATAAAGCTCTTTTGGTAAAAGAGGAAGCAGATTCATACCAACCCAATTTCTGCATGGTGAAAAGTATCATTTGTTATCACAGAAGGAGCTGAATAGTAATGAAATGCAATCCCTTGAAGATCTGACATTGTTCCCAGTACAGGTCTTTGAGTTTGCTGACTGACAGTGGAATGAAGTCCTACAGAATGCTTGCAGGTACTTTCAGGTTCTTTGACAAGTTAATTTTCCACCTGTTTAACGTGACCCAAGAACTATTAGAGTAGAGACAATCCAGAGAACTGACAAAAATCTTGTTATTGCATGATAGTCAGATGAGGGCAGCTCTTTGAACTGTAAGTGTTGTTATTCTGATCTGCAATTTCAAGACTTTTGTGAAACTTTCTTATAGCCATGTGCAAGTAGGTATTGTAGCATGTACAGAGTGACCATCTGAGACCCAAGCAGTGGTAAGAAATTGCAGGATGCAAATTAAAACACACATACTTTTGTTCTGTTGTTACACACTGATGCATTAGAGTGAAGTCCAGAACATGTCAAATGCTTACTGACCATTATCCTAAAACATATTGAATAAAATAATTTTTCATGCCTTCAGATTGATTGGTACTTTGCATTTAATGAGGAAACCACAATATAAAACACAAAGTACTGCTACTACTACTTTAAGGAAAACTCTGTCCCTACAAATGTACCCTAGATGATTGCCTAATTTTGCCTATCCTTAGAAACCCGAATTTGTATGAAAAGGTTGGTAGAATTACTGGGGAAACGCTCCAACAGCAAGCTACTAACATCCAAGAACTGAGATTTTGGCTGATTTTGAGACTCCTCTGATCTGCCTGTGGTAATTTAATTTGTATATTGTTGCTGTTCCTCTGGTAAGAGGAGTGGTTAAAAACAAAGGTTATGTACTTACCATAATGATAGAGCTGTGTCTGATTCTGCCCTTCCTTAATGAATGCGTCTTCGGATCAGACTTCGAATATGTCTTTGGCCGCTCAAGACTTTAGATTCCCTGTCCATGCTTCTACCATGGCCATAACCCCCTGCAAAGCCCAACATTACCTCAGATCGAGTTTGCCAAAGAGAAAAAAAATTGGACCTGCAATTAACAATTGTAATGCTATAAAGGATTATCCAACAGATTGTGAATGCTCAGAAACTGATTTGGAGCTAAAAATGCACTTGAAGAGCCTTTAGAATAGATCAATCCAATCCAAACAGGATATGTGAACAATGGGTTGCATAATCAAGAAGGAGAAAGGAAGTTGAGGAAGGAAGGAAGCAGATAAGACAGAGCTATTCTTATGATAAGTACCTACCTTTAACATCTGATGTTTGCCCCATCCATTGAGGAATGGATGGAATAGACGAGTCCCCAACTAATATAAATTTTGGGTCGATTCATGAAATGATATCCTGGAGGATGGCAGAACCAAAACATGCCCTGCCTCTGGAAAAGTAAATCCAATTTATAATGGGATATGAAGGTATGCACATTACACCAAGTGGCTGCAGCACAAATGTCATCAACAGAAGTCCTGGAAAAGAAGGCAGCAGAGATTGTCACAGACCTAGTAGAGTAAGTTTTCACAGGCTTAGTTAAATTTATGCCCTTTTCTTTGTATACATGGGTTATGCAAGCAGACAACCACCTGGATAAGGTAACTTTGGAAACTCTGTGGCCCAGTTTATTTGCTAAAAAGGACAGAAAGTTGATCAGACTCTCTGAATGATTTTACACAGTGAATGTAACACTGAAGCTGCCTATGAACATCCAATAAATGTAGCATATATTCTCCTTTCTTAGAAAATTTCAGGTGGAAAACTGTCAGATTAATGTTTTGATTTAAATATTGGTAAAAAGGAAGGACTGGTTTGAAGGGAAACTTTGTTAAGAAAAATAATGCACAGAGGTTTACATGTAAGGTCTTGGAGTTGTGAAATCCTCTTTGCAAAAGTAACTGCCATTAAATACATTTTCCATGTAAGGAACTGGAGTTCCTCCTTGGTTGCAGGCTCAAACTGTGGTTGAGTCAGTGCTAGTAGTAGTATAGTAATGTCCCAAGGAGGGAATATCTCTAAGAAGCCTGTGAAGGAAGGCACCCCTCAGAAAGCCCTTAGATTATTTGACAGAAGCAGTGGGGGACTGATTTTCTCCAATGTGGAAACTCGAAATAGCTGATAACTGGACTTTACCAGTGGAATACCTGGCACAATTCTGAAAAAGACAGGTTAGAAAGTCTTTGACTGCTGGAACAGGTGCCAAAAAGGGTCCAAGTTTCCTTCCATAGCCCAAACAGAGAACCTTTTCCATTTGCTTTTGTAAATAATCTTAGTAGATGGTTTCTGGGAGGAAGCAAGAACATGTATAACTTGAGAAGAAAGCCTGGACTGACTAGCCATCACTGGGAGTAGAGAAATCCAGGGGTTAACTTGAGGCCTGAAATGTCTGGAAGAGGCAAGTTGGAAGGATCAGAAATGAGATCTGGACTGGGATCCAGCACCAATGGAGGGTGTTTCAGGTGAAGCCTCAGGTAAGGGAACCCATACTTAAGGCCAAAAGGCAGCAATGAGATCACCATGACCTTCCTCTCTAGTGCTTTCTGAAGAAATTCTGGGATAAAAGGGGATAGAGGAAAGGTGTAAAGGAGAATGGGGAGCCAAGTGTGGATCACAGAATCCTTGGTCGACTTCCGCTCAAGGGGGATCAGAATAAAGAACCTGATGTATTTGGTGAGAAGCTAAAAGACTGCAGCACGGTTGGCCCTAGTCACACAAAATCTGTTCTGCCACCTTTTGACTGAGGGACCAGTCATGAGGCAGGAGGATGGATCTGCACAAGCTGTCCACTTGAACACTGGACTTCCCCAGAATGTGTGTTGTTAGAAGAAAGTGACTGGAAAATATTGCCCATTGCCAAAACTCTTATGATTTCTCAATATAACAGATAAGATCTAGTTCCCCCTTGCTTGCTGATGTACCACACTACTGAAATGTTGTTGGCTCGGACAGATCAGTCCTTGAGGGAGGGAGCTCTGAAAGTCCTACAGTGCTTGAAGGACTGCCCTTATCTTTAGAATGCTGATATGGAGATTGGCTCGGGAGAGGACCACATGCTTTGGACTGTTGAAGTGCACTGCAAAGTTAGACAAGCACGTCCATGCACGTCTCCTAACAGTAATGCCCGTACCTCCACAGCTCTTGAAGTGCCATCAGTAGCATTATAGGCAAGACGCACTGAAATATTGGACAATGACTGCAGGGTGGATAACATAGTCCAAGGTCTTCTTGTCGTCTATACAAGTAGACTCAGAGAGGAACTTAGAGGGATTTGACCAAGGAAATCTCCAAAATATAGTGACATGTGCCAAGTAGTCCAGCACTCTCAGTGTGAAGATGGCTAAAACTTAAGAGTGCTTCCCAAACCTGTCCAGTGTCCTAGCCTCTCTTAGGTATGATGGACAGAACACCTTTCCTCTGCAAGTTCTTTCTTGGTTACCACCACCACTACTATGGAATATATGGCAGGCCCCTTGTTCCAATGCTGTTCATCTTTTGGGGAGACCAAGTACTTGTCTGGCTTACAGGGAACTGGTTCAGCCAAATCTGACTATTAGCATCCTGAGACTTGAACTTCTTTATTAGAGATGAAATCCACCATCTCATATGCAGGGGGGGGGAGCTACCCAATATGTAGCTGAGCTGGACCGGAAGGCCTTGAGAACCAATGACTGCTCTTGGGAAGGGGCACAGAACCACCCACCCTTCTGACTCAGAAGTTAGAGAATTTCCCAGAATGATACATCCTCAAGGGGGATCTGGGGGACACCTCCTCATAATTGAAATCAATGTCCCCTGTGAGAGATTCATGGGGGAGTCTATGTGGCCTTTTTTTTTCTACAGATATGCTTCCAAGGAGTTTCCCCAACAGGATGTTTCAGAGAAGAATTGGTAGAGACTTGCAAGTTTTCCACAGGGATCGACTCAAAACTTGACAGGTCTGGATGCCCCATGTGAACCAGATGAGAAGGACCAGGCATCAGGAGAGTTCTTTAGGGGAATGGGTGGAAGTGAGCTGGAAACATCCGTTCGTCTCTCCGATCAGAAGAGTGCTCTCTATAGCCTAGAATGCCAAAGGAGATCTCGAGATATAAATAGTAGGTTCCCTATTAGAAGACTGAATGCGTCTTGGTCGAACTCAAAAGCCTGAAACGGCAAATATCAAAGCGGCTTTTAAGCAAATTCTTTCCCTGGGAAAGAATTTGCTTGGCCGCTTTGTTACTTTGCCATTTTCGGCACTGTAGTGTGGTCCCAGAGTTGGTATATTTAAGTAGGGGAGGTGTGGGAGAGGGGGGCAAAGCCCCCCACTTAAGGTAATGTTTAAAGTGATTTTTTTTTTTTTTTTGTTGGAACAGCTGTCAAATCTCAGGAAAAAAAAATCGCTGTTCTGACAGTTCGAAATTGTAAGCTTTCACTTACATAAGGTCGATTAATCACAGTTCGCTTTTTAAGCGTTCTGTGATCTAATATAGACCCGAATAGTAGGAGTCTCTGAATTCCACGGTTCAGATCCAATGCAGAAGCCAGTGTTAAACTATCCAGCGTTGAGGCTCCAATAGGAAGGATGAATCCGAAACTCTGAGTCAGACCTGTTCCCCCAGATCCTGCAATGAAGCTTTGTCTCAGGCAATATCAGATTCATACTGGTCAGCAAAGACATCAGACTTAGCCGTAGAAGATCGCCAGATCTTCGGGTCCAGGACCTACAAACTCTGGGAAGTTCTCGGATCCATAACTCCCGAGTGTGACAAATAGATTGGGGTAGGAACTACTATGAAATAAGGAGAAATGTCTTGGGTCCAAGTAGTGGCTGCAGCCATAAGGACCCTAGCTGAATCTGCACCCTGAGAAATTTCCTCATCATGCAGTCCACATCAGCTTCAGCAAGGCTCCTGGTTGATCAAACTGACCACAGGGAGGAAGCGGTGGAAGGTCTGGATGAGCGCTGGTTAATTCCCTCGAAGAAAAGGTGAACAGAACCAAGGAGAAATTGGCTCTGGGTAAGTGGGAGTCCTGGATCTGACCAGGATCAGCTCAAAGAAAGTGTTGCATCCAAAGTCTTGGATGATTTAGGAGCTGGAGCTGGGTATGCCAGAGAGGATGAAGGACAATCTGGAAAGTGTTTCCTACTCTTTAGCCTTCTTAGTGATTTTGTCCCCTTTGGATTTGCCTACGAACTTTTTAGAAGAGAAAGCTCCAGTACTAGTATGCTGAGACTTCAATGTTTCTCCTGTAGGGGCACGGAGAAGTCCCTTAAAGATTAGTTTATTTTTCTGCTCTTCTATTGCCCGGGTACCAGTGGCTGTACGTACATCACACTATCTGTCCAAATGTAAAGCTCTGAGGCAGTAAAAACACTTGTGTGTGTCCAAATTAGATATCTTGTGGTCATACTCCACATATTTTTTTTTTTATTTTTTAAATTAAGAGGCTTATCCAACATTTAGGAGAGTCTCACACAATTCAATCAGTATAGACACTAAGTACAAGACATGACAGAATATATACATTCACAGACATAGAATAAGAAAGATGGCGCAGACGGATGAGGAAATAGAAAACATTTCTAAAACTTTGTATAAAGTTATCGCAATGACAGGGGAGGTAGGGTGTATATATTATCAGAATAGGAACCAAAGTATATGACAAATTAGTGATAGAAACTGAAGAAAAAAATCTTACTAAACGTGACCCACACCTTGAGCAAGGTGATCAGAGTCTGTTTTAAATGAGCTATAAACAGGATCTGAGGTAATGTTGGGCAATGCAGGGGGGGGGGGTGTTAAGTGTAAGGGGAGGAGCCTGAGCTTGGGATCCAAAGATTTGAGTGGCCAAAGACGGATCCAAAAACCCATCCGTTGAGGAAAAGATGGAAGAGACAACATCAGATCAAAAATGTTGTATCCATCATAACAACAGATCTGGTTGACCCTTCTCTATACACTAAAATAACTGGACCAATTGAAACTGGTACCTCTTTCTTGGCATTTTTTAGAATCCTCCAGCAGCCTTGAGCTTTTCCTCTAACTGCCATCATTCACAGGTGGACTGACATTCTTCAGATTCAGTCTGGCCACTTAGAACAGCAGAAACAAGCACCTAATAGTTCTAGGACTTGTAGATCACTAAAAGATTGTAAAAACATCTATTTAACTATATATAATTAAGAACAGAGAGTACCTTCCCTGAATGGATAAAAGGACTACCATCAAATTTTCCTTCAGGCTGGTGGGAAGGTTATAATTTGTGAGAGGGTAAGATAGGCGGGCATATTACAGTAAATGGACAAGGATCATCCAGATCTATCATTATGGTAAGCACATAACATTCTTATTGGAGTCTATCCATTCTGTACAGTGTGATAAATGGATCAAATCCCTAACAAACTCGGGTGGTCTCAACAAAATTCCATGTAGAATGGCAGCCTTAAATGAGGTTCCTGAGCTTGATGCTATATACAGTTTTTAATACCTTGCAAATGTATGCAAGGAGGTCCATGTAGTTGCGGCATAAATGTCATCAAATGACAAATTCTTGAAATAGTCCAAAGATGTGGCTATTGCTCTTGTGGGTTTAAATGGTAAAGATCATTGACTAGATGTATAGCAGTATAGGATACATGCACATATTCATCTGACAAATGTGACCTCCATAACTTTTCCAACCTGTTTGGAGCGAAGGACACAGCCTGTTAACCTTGTCTTATTTCCTTTGTATAAGCCAAGTAAAAACAGTATTGTCTATGTACATCCAAGCAATGTAATATGTACTCCTCCTTGTTTGAGTACTGGGGAAAGAACAACAGGAGATTTATGGTTTGGCTAAGATTAAATTCCAAAACTACTTTAGGCATAAAGACTGGGTTAGTTCTAAGTACCATACCACCTAGGCCTTTCTGGAAAGCAATACAGAGAGGCTTGCAGGATACTGCATGTAATTCTGAGACCTTTTGGTGTAGTAATGGCAACTAAGAATAAGGTTTTCCAGGAGAGGAATTTCAGCTATATCTTTGCTGCTGTCTCAAATGGAGCTGAGATAATTTTCTAAAGAATGAAACTGAAATCCTATAGGAGTTCGGGGTCTTTGTATGGTGGCCTATATAAGAACACTCTTCTAAGGAAGACTTTACCAACATCTTTGAAAGATGAACTTAAATTCTTGAGAAGCTTCAACCTTTATTAAAAACTTTATGTAAGAAAAGGAGAACTGCTAAGACTGGGTGTGTATAGGGGTTCAGTCGATGCAGAGTGGCCCACAAGGTGAACCTGTGCCACCTACCTTTATATAGTTTTCTGGTTGAAGGCTTTTGTGATGTTGTTAGGAGTTATACCACACTTGACAGGTATGTTGAGCCAGTGGCCATTAACAGAAGTGGAGAAATCATGTGGTTACTTTTTTGGATTGACTATCCAAGAGAAGTTTGCCAGACTTGTGAATTAGAAGTCCTTGATGGAGGTCCAGAAAGAGGAATCTCCTTAACAGGTGAGGCTAAAGAAGTGGGAACCAAATCTGACAAGTCCAAAATGCGGGCTGAGAGAATGACCTTGGCCTTGCTCAGGCTGCCTTTCTGAATGACTTTCATCCTGTGAGAAAAGAGGACATGCATAGAGGAGATCTGGTGTCCAAAGATAGATGAGTGCACTCCTACGAGTCTGACCCTGTGGCGGGATTAAGGAAAAGTCACTGCATTTTTAATTGGAGGGTGGAGCAAAGACACTACAGCAGCTTCCCCATGTGTCAGAAAAACATGTTTGTGGTAGACCTCTTTACAGACTACTCATGAGGCATTAGAAGACATCTGCTCAGCTTGTTTGGTCAGGTACTGGCTTGTGTGTTGTCAAAATCAAGTACTGTGAACTGACAGCCCATTCCCAAAACCTCAGTGCTTCATAATAGATGGGGTAGCACCTAACTGCCCCTTATTTGACAATGTGCCATAATTATTTTGTCAGACTGTATGGCTATCACACCTTGGGGAAGGCGATACTGCTCACCTCCAGGATACAGATGAGCAATTAGGCCTCTAGTTGTGCCCACATTCCCTGGATGGCCTACTAAGACCACTCTCTCACCTCACCCCAGTCAAGTCACCTCTTTTTGGGAGAGAGTGGCAGATAGGAGTGGGGAAAGAATTGGACACCCTGCTAATGCAGACTGTAGCTGAAGCTACCACTATCAATGATTGTGGCAAGACCTAGAAATTCAGATTTTCTGAGATGCGATCATGTAACTCTAAGCAGTGCACTCTAACATCCATTACACTACCCTCACGTGAATATATGCTGAGAAACAACATCTACAAGGTCACTGCCATTAAGCCTACAGTCCTTAACTCTATGGCTGCTAATGGTGCATCTTAGTGTAGAAGTGCCACTCCCTCCTGAATTAGAAGGGTATCCTGACTGGTGAAATGCTTGCAATTGTTAATCTGGTGTCCAGATGGCAACCAATAAATGTCAACGTTTAAACTGCATCCAAATGTGACTTTGGTAGGTTGATATATATTTTCCCTAAAGACATGCATAACTGCAGCAAATAATCTTTTGCCTTGGACAGACACTGTCCTGAGATGGCAGCTATGAGCCTGTCATCCAGATATGCACTTGGTAAACACCCTGGCCCAAATGGCATGACCATGAACTTGCAATTGCTGCTTCCCACCTTGAAGTGGAAGAAACTCCTGGGCAGCTTTGCCAT
Organism: Protopterus annectens; assembly: GCF_019279795.1. Classification (NCBI taxonomy): domain Eukaryota; kingdom Metazoa; phylum Chordata; order Ceratodontiformes; family Protopteridae; genus Protopterus; species Protopterus annectens. The sequence continues at coordinate 1,332,476,539 of NC_056745.1, forward strand.
TTTGAAGTGCAGTAAGTATCCTGGAGAAACAAATATTACATATACACCAGTCTCCTTCTAGGAGACATGGAAGGATGGACTAGACTCTGATCCTCCTGAATTCTATTTTTCTGAATAAATTGATTCATGCAGTCAAGATCCAGTACGGGCTGGATGGTCTTTACCCTCCTTGGTACCAAGAACCAATCTGAGTAAAACCTGGCTCCTTACTGGTCTGATGGGAGCTCTTGGACTGTTCTTTTTTGCAAAAGGCTAATAATTTCCTGAAATGTCACCTTCTTTTGCAGAGGTGACACTTCTGGTAGTGGAGGGGCTTCTGAGAAGGTTATTCATATGACTTCCCTGATCAAGTTGTCCTCCATGATGAGACAGCCATGCTTTTGGGTGTAGGGAAATACTACCCCCGATTGTATCCTGAGGTGGAAGGTCAGGTAAGTCCTTCCAGGGTTCTATTGTGTATTCCCAAGGAAGGACTGCAGAACTCCTGGTTTTGCAGGCTACTGCTTCCCCTAGTGTAACGGCTGTTAGAGAAAGCCCTATGTCCTCAAGAGTTCCTGTCACCACATAACTTTATAAAGCTTAGAAAATCCCAGCACACCCAGCATCTCTTAGCATCATTTTGATTATAGGTGTAGGATCTTTGTGGGGCTGAGAATCTTGCCACAAAAGTGGTGAACATTTCATATTCCTGCTCTCACTGTTGCAACCTGTCAATCATTGGACTAAAAAGGGTGGAGTCATTGTATAGGGTGTAGGCAACGGTGCCCTGAAGTGTTCCACAAATCCCGTGAGCCTGAAACTGGTCTCTCACCTCATGGTGATGCCCTGACCTTGCTGTTCCATCCACAGCATTACATAAAAGTATCATGGACAGCATAGTGCCTGTATTCATGGTAGACACTTTTGACTCCATCTATTTTGGTGCTGCACTAAGTACTTCAGGGTTTCTAGTGCTTTGTCAGAAAGATACTTCTGAAGCAATTTTATGTGCATCAAGTAGTTGATGGCCTTAATGGAGAAGATATATGAACCAAAAAAACTAACATTGAAGAAAAAATATTAAGTAGAAACACAAAGAACTCTAATTTATATCACATCTACAACTATATGCATGGATAGGGAGATGGAGGGTGGGTGCAGATGCTGTAGCAGTGAGGAATTCAAACGTTTACTGTTATGGGTGCAGCTCACATAACTGTACTATGTTTAGCATTCTCACTGCTACAATAGCCTTTAGGATTTATGGGTTGATTACCAAAGCCTATCTAGGAGGAAGAAGGATAAAGATCCAGCAAGCCCCTGGAGACTGGTCCTAGCAAAGCTTGCCCAGGACCCTGAAAATAAATATAGTTCGTAATGGTTTGTAAAAGTACATATGGAGGGTCATATGCATCTCCCTCTAGAATGCTTCTGGAATCCACCACTTTCCAGTATGCCACTGAGAAAGACAATGCTCTAGCAGAATGTGCATTGATGCTGCCTGGAATGGGTCTGCCATGGTGGGACTAACAAACAGCAATAGCAGAAGACAAACACCTGGACATTGTCTGTTTTGACACAGGATGTCCTTTTTTGTCTCTTGAAATGAAATAAAGTGCTGATCAGCTTTTCTTAAGGACTTAGTTCTGCTAAGATAGTACCTAAGCTAACTATGCACTTCCAGATGTGCATAATCCCCCCCTCTGGTTTTCAGGTTCTGAGTAGAAAACGGCTTGATTCAAAGTAAACTGTGAAACCATTTTGGGCATGAAAGTGAGGTTTCTTCTTAATATGACCCTCTCTCTGTGAAATATAACGTAAGGTTTACCCCACCATGAAAGCTTGCAACTCAGACACTCGACTTGCAGATGTCTGAGCAATGGAGAGTACAGTTTTCCAATTCAAGAACCTTAAACTAGCTTGACGAGAGAGAGAGAGAAAGTTCTAAGCTTGTTTCCCACCTTTCCTGTAACTAAGTCTAGTCCAGATACAGATTTGCTGTAACCATGACTGTGTGTAAGCTTATGAGTCCCCCCAAGCCTTTCTGTGTTGGAGGGAAGCCTTCTAGTTATCAGTGGGAGTGGTAAGCACTAGGTAGCCTATCTACCACAAGAGGAGTGGTCTCTGGCCCAGAAATTGTAGTTTATTGAACGTTTGAGAAGTTTTTCCATTCCTTTCAACTTTCTGGTTTAAAAGTCCGCATTTGCGCTTGTTTAAGCTCCGCTCAGCAGTGCCGAACTGAAGTAAACTATTACTGGTGCCAGAAAGTCTGCTCTTCAGTTTTTCCCTTAGATCTTGCCAGTTCTTTCTTTCTTGCACTTCAAATTGCCTAATCGCCTTGCACTTCAACAAGTTTTTGTAGCAATTATTACAGCACACCTAAGAGCCATCAGCACTAGTCATTCTTCATGGAAATAGCTCAGCCTCCAGTACTTAATAGTTTTGACCACTCCTCCTAGCATGATTAAAGGGCAGTTCTCTTTGCTTTCTCCTATTAACCTGGAGCACTTGGTCATTTTGAGGAAGTGTAGCAACTGCCTCATGTACACAGACAACCCTCCCCTCTTACCTCCCAACACTCAGACTTGTGAGAGATGCACTTATATTACCAAATTCAGAAGCTATGCACTCTCCAGCCAAGACTGGACTAGCTGGTCAAGAGGAGAAGGTCAACACCTTCACCACACCACATGGAACAGATAGCCTTCTAGAACACCCACTATCACAGCTCTCACATAAAAACACAAATCACACACCCACCTTCGCGGAGGCACTCAATAGAAATTTACCCAAACAGCAGAGACCTCCAAGACAGAAATGCACTCGACAACCATATAGAATTTTCCAGTAGCATGTTTTATTGCCTTCTTTATTACTTGCTACACATCATCATGAAACAAATGCCTAAAACGAATTAGAAATGAATCAATCAGGCAGCCAATTGAAGTTGATCAAAACTGGGGTGCACCAACCCCCCATCTTGTGTGAGTAGATACAGTCTATAAGGAAGCTTGTGGTAACTGCCCTTGCCCAATTCCAGAAGAAGGGATAACCAGTGCTGACTGGACCACAAGAGAGTAGACCACAATGATTTTTGGGAAGGTCTTCTGAATCTTCAGAATTATCATGGATATCAGTGGGAAGGGTGAAAAAGCAACCTGTTACACCTCAGATTGATTTTGCTGCCTTATAACTCATAGGGAAAAAACAACCCTAGGTTAAGACAAAATTAAGACTAGTTTTAGCAGAACTGGGGCTTAACCCTGGAACAGACGTTCCACAATAACATTAATATCACTCCAGGGACTATTAGGAAGGGAGGTGGAGGGTGATAAGTTGAAGAAGAATGAAAATGAACAACACAGATGCATAGCTATGGGGAGTATATAACTAAAATCCATTTTTGCCACTTACTTATGTGATGTCTTTTTCATTTGTTCCTCAACTAATGGGACAGAGTCCCCAGCTACATGGACCTTGGGTGGCCTTCATGAAAGGATATTCCAGAGTACTGCAGAAACAAAGGGAGCACTGCTCCTGGAAGCCAAATCCAATTTGTAATTGGCAATAAAGGTATGGGCATTACACCAGGCAGCTGCTGCCAATAGAAGTTCTAGACCAAAAAGCGGATGGTGTAGCCATGGACCCAGTGCAGTGTGCTTTGGGTCAAACCTGGTTGACTGTTAAAGGATATGCAGTCTGTAAGCCATCTGTTTAAGGTTACTTTAGAAACTGGTTTACCCAATTAGTTTGGAGAGAGAGAGAGAGAGAGAGAGAGAGAGACATGCTGACTTTCTGAAGTCTTTCGTTCTATGGATATGAAAATGTAGTTGCCTACATACATCCAAAGATGAAGCATGTATTTTTTTTTTTTTTTTTTTTTAGCAAAGATGGGAAAGAAAACAGGCAAATAAATGGCTTGATTAATATCTGTTTTGGATGCTACTTTAGGCAAAAAAAATTGGGTTTGTCTGTAAGGTAACCCTGTCTTAGTGAAAAAGGAGATAAGGAGATTTGAAAGAAAGAGCCTGGAGTTCAGAAACTCGTCTCACAAATGTAATGGCCACTAGAAAGGCAGTTTTCCAAGATAAAACTTTACATCACATTAGGCAAATGGTTCAAAGGGTTTGTGAGTTGATCCTTGCAGCAAGGCTGTCAAATCTCAGGAAGGAGTAGGGTCCTTCACTCGGGGTCTAAGCAATAAAGCACTTTTGAGAAATGTCTTGGACGATTTTGAAGAAGCTAATGCAGAAGCATTTTTCACCTGTATGAAGGTGGCTGCCAAATGTACTTTGATAGTAGAAAAATTAGCTCCTTCTTGAAAAACTGATGCAGAAGTAGAAGCAGTGAAGGGGTCCAACTGTCTCTCTGTAGAGCCCAAATGGAGAATCTTTTCCATTTACTTCTGCAGATCTTCCTTGTACAGGCCTTGTTTAAAGACAGAAATATATCAGACTGTCTGACTGTGGAGGAAAGCCTGGGCTTTCCATCAATGGAACTGGAGAAACTATGTAGACAACTTGAGGCCTGTAATATCTGGACAATCCATTCCTAAGGGATGAGACAGAAGATCTGGACTGAAGTCCAGTACCCAAACTGGATAGTGAAGCTGAGACCAAAGGAAGGGGAATCATACCTGACAAGGGCAAAATGGTGCAATGAGGATAACCGTGCTCTTCAACACTAGTGCTTTCTGTAAGAATTTGGGAATTAGAGGTATCAAGGGATAAATGTAAAAGAGGCCCAGAGGGCTACATGTGGACTACAGCATATCTTGGTGACTCTTCTGGAGTGGGAATTAGGACAGATAACCTACTGCACTTGTCATTGTGGGGAGATGCAAAGTTAACTCCGTCGATGTAAAATCCTCTCCACCACAGACTGACCGAGACACCACTAGTGAGGCATCAGAATGGACCTGCTGAGTTTGCCTGCTAACATATTGGATTTTCCCACTGTGTGTGTTGCCATAAGTAAGCATTTGGAGATCGTCCACTGCCACACTCTCATTGCCTCTGGACAAAGGGGATAAGATCAGTTACGCCCTCCATTTGTTGATGTAGCAAACCACAGAAATGCTGTTGGTTTAATTAGCAATCATCCCAAGAGGAAGGGAGTCCTGGAAGGCCTGCAATGCTAGGAGGACTGCTCTCATCTCAGACATTGATGTACAACTGGATTCTTGATGGGACCATGTGCCTTGGACTGTCTGTCCCAAAAAATGCTCGCCCACCCCAGTTGGGGAGGCATCAGTGGTTACCATGGTCACTGGGGTTGGAAGTACAAAAAAATGGCCTTGGGAAACTTTGTTCAACTGAATCCATCAAATTAGATGGTCTTTTGCATATTCGAGTACTTTTGATCGGTAAGGACAAGGGATTGCAAAGAACTGAGTACTGAACAGCTAGAGTCCACTGAAAAATATGCTTGTAAAAATGGACCATAGTAAGTAAGTTTGTGGTTGCTGCCACTGACCCTAAGGCCTGAAGAATAAGTCTCGCTGGGGCAGAAGGGTACACAATAATTTGCTCCACTTTACACCTGATGGTCCAAACATGATGTGGAGGAAGAGGGTCTATCTGACTGACTGTGGTCAACTAAGGCTCTGGACAGGTTGAAGATGAGACTTGCAGATGCTGACAGATGACAACAGATTGACATAACTGAGACAAGTAACCCATGGATTCATCAAGAAGATGCTTGGTTGGGGTGGTGAATAGTCAGTTGTCTAGGTATGGAAACACTATGAATCCCAGCAGTGTCAAGTGAGCCTCTACCAGTGCCATACATTTGGTAAACACCCTGGGGACTGTAGTGAGACCCAAGGGCAGGGCTTTGAACTAGTAGTGACCGGTTCCCAGCCGAAAGTGCAGAAATCTTCAGACTCATATGTTCATCTTGATGTGATAATACACATCCTGAAGATCAGTGGAGCACATCCAATTATCCTTGCATAGAAACGTGAGAATGGGCTGAACTGTGACCATTCGGAACTTTGATTTCTTTACAAATTAATTCAGTTTGCTTAGGCAAAGAACTGTTCTCAGATCCCCTGTTTGCTTTGGCACTAAAAAGAATCTTGAGTAAGTTCCGAATCCTGTCTGGTCTGCTGGGACCTCCTGGAAGATTTTGTCTAGCTGCCTTTAAATTGCTTAAGCTGCTGCCACCTTCTACCTGGGTGGAACTTCAGGGAGCGTTTTCCTTTTGGTTGGGGGAATTTGGGAAAATGGTATGAAATAAGCTCTGGACATAACTTTTAGCACTCAAAAATATTTTGTTATTGATACCCAGGCATCTGGGTGCAGAGACAAGCATCCCCCAACTGCCTCCAGGGGTGAACAGTCTGGTAACCTTTCAGGAAAGCTGAAAAGGTTTATCCGAATAGAAATTTCAGAATTCCTGGATCTGTGGGCCTCCCCTGCCAAGAGGATGGTGTCTTCCATTAGCACTACCCCTCTGCCCAGCAGGAATCTTGGAAAGGACCATGTGACTTACGGAACCACATTTTTTACCCCCTCATTGATTAGTCAAATTTCTCTATAGCCTAGTGAAATGTGACAAGCAATTCAGAGACAGTAAGGCAAACGTCGCTGAGGCAAAAATATGCTTCCCAAATCTGTCCAATGGCCTGGGCTCTAAGGTAGGGGGATGGAGAGAGGAGCTCTGCTCTGCCAGCTCTTTCTTTGTGGCTGCCACCACAACCATAGCATCAAAATGAACTTCCTTGCTCCAGTTTGGCCTGTCCTGGGGAGGGGGCAAGAAACTTATCAGGATGATGAGGAATGGGTTCTACAGTATCTGGTTCCTTCCACTCCCAGTGAGAGACTAGATATACAAGTTCATCCACCAGAAGAGTCACCCAAGACAGAGGTAGGCTGGACCCAAAAGCTTCGTGGAAGACTGACTCCTCCTGATAGGGGGTATCAGAAGTCCATCCGCCTTTCTGTTTGAGAATTTCTAAGACATTTCCGAAGGAGATGTCATCTGGTGGAAATATGGGGGGACCCCCCCATTTACTGAAGTCCATGTCTTTGGTGACAGACTCCTGAGAGGAGTCTGTGTGTCTCCTCTTGCACGTTCTCTTACAGGAGGCTTCCTTGAGATGGTCTGGAGAGGTATCTGAAGAGAGGGGAAAGTCTGGATGCCCGATGGGGCCAGCTGTTCCTGCGTGATAGGCCTGAGAGGATCAGAGAGCAGACCTGAAGGAGGCAGGGCTGAGGATTCAAAGAGGAAAGAGTAGCTGAATCTCTCAGATGAGAGAAGACCCTCTCCACCACATTGAAAGCAGGAGGACTGGCAGAAGCTGTAGCTAGTCACACCAGAGCTGAAGCTCTGGACACTAACACACGACAGCCCTGACAAGACCTGTGCCTCAAAGAGTGTGTCAGACCTGAGGTGTCCAACAACGAAGCTCCAATGGGCAAGATTGGCTCTGACAGTCTTGGAGTGGAACCCAGTCCCTTGGACCTGGCGTCAGTGCTTTGGCTCCAAGACTCGTCCTGGTCCAAGGGAATTGTTGCAGAAGAAGTCAGGGAAAAAGTCAGACTTGATGTCAACACTCTCAGGTTTCTATGCTACAAAGGCTCTGAAATCTCTGGTCGGACTGGAAAAGGCAAAATCACAGCAAGGGAAGTAGAAGGGAGGCTCAGGGATCCGATGGGAAATGGAGCTGGAATTACCTCCATCTGAATCTGAGTTCTGAGGAACTTCATCACCCTATTCACTTCGGCTTCTGAAAGGTTTCTGGAGGACTTAATGGAGGAAGTGGTAGACTGGGGATGAGACTCTGACTTTGGGGTTCTCCTAAAAGAGAATGAGTAAGAGACGTTGTCGGGTCTGAGGATGCCAGAGCAGACTGGTTGTGCTTCGGATCAGATTTCTTTTGAATTTTAGGAGGAGGCTGAGATGAAGGGGTTGACTTAGGAGAGAGGGTTGGAGACTGCTTTCTTGATTCTTTCGACTCCGAACAGGCTTTGGATGATTTTGCAAGGTTTGAGCCTCTTGAGCATAAAACAAGGAAGAAAGAAGGTGGCAGCAAGCCCTTCAGAATTAATTTGTTCCAAAGGTTGCTAAGGGCCCTGGAACTGGCTCTGAGGAGAGGGTTTGATATAATGGTTAAGGACTCTGCCTCATAGATATAAGGTACAAGGTTTGATTCTGACTTCAAGTTACTAGCTAGGCTTAAAATGGCTCTTCAGAGCAGTTAACCTAGTGTTCGCTTATTTAAGTCTGGAAGTTAGTGCAGAGGACTAAAGCTCCTGGCTTTTAATGAACTGTTCACTGTATGAAGAGTACAAGGTTTGATTCCTTTCACCTTAGTTTGTTTACTGTGCAATTAGGAGCAAGCGCTGCACCAAAATAGGAGAAATTTGCTCAGTGGGCTTACCTGATCAATGAAAAGGTATAATAAATCAAGAGAAGTGTAGGTCTATTGAATAATCTTGAAATTAAAACACTATCTTTGGGTAGGGAGTTGGTATAATGTTTAAGGTGCTTACCTCCAAGACACAAGGTACAGGGTTTAATTCTCAGCTTTGGAGGGAGGAAGGGAAATTGCCCAAGCTTAAAATAGTCCACAAGGGTATCTAGCCTAAAGCTTACTTATAAATAAAAAGCTGCACAGATGAAGCAGTCCATATTTAAATGAGAATCTTGCATGCAATAGACACACTCCCCCTGTGGGCAGAGTTAGGGATCTTGTGCCCACAGGAAGTGCATTTCTTAAAACTGCCATTTTTCAGACATTATGAGGAAGAAAAACAGGAAACGTCCTTTTTTTTTTTTAATATTACCTAATCAACAATGGTAGGAAACAGAATACCCTCTAGAGGGTAGAAAAAAGGAAAGAAAAGAAGGAAGGGTACCAGCAGTGGTACTGACAGCGACCTTAGGTAGAAGTGAAAAAGAGATAGTAGTAGAAACCAAATGCTATAGAAAAAGTACAGTTGTGTACACTTACCATAAATGTAGATGTTCGAGTGTATTCACTGTTGCAGTCATTACATTTGGGTTATCTGCTTGCAGGTAGCCCTCAGTCGGCCTGATTAACAAAGTCTTGGGTCCTGCATTGGTTGCTGTCCCTTCTTCCATGACCTCAGGTCGTCAGGGGTATAAAACATTCAGCCGACGCCATTACATCAGTTTTTCTTGCCGCAGATGTCAGGTGCCCTCCTAATGGGAAGCAATTAAATATAAAAATACAATGATATACCTCCAACAAAAAAGCAAATACACCGAAAAGCTTTTAAGCATAGTAAAAGAAAGTAGAGGTATAGGCAAAAGAAGTTAGGTGGCTGGAGGGAGGGTAACCAGGACTGCAACAGTTAATACACTCGAACATCTACATTTCTGTTAAGTGTACACAACTGTATTATGTTCTTCGTGTTTCACTGTTGCAGTCACTATATTTGGGTAGATTCCCAAAGCTATGGTTGGGACGAGGGATTTAGATAGCATTACGACTAGCTATAAGGCCCTGTAAGACTGCAGTGGCAAAGCCAGCTCTGGATTTAGAGAAAATTGGCAAATGATAATGTTTGGTGAAAGTATGTACAGAACTCCAGGTAGCAGCTTCTAGGATGTCCCTGGTAGGGACTCTTCTGAGAAAGGCTGTAGAGGTAGATGCAGCCCTGGTGGAGTGAGGTCTGATGCCCTGTGGGACAGGTTTTCCATGGTGCTTATAGCAGAAATGAATGCAAGGGCCTATCCATTTAGAAATGGTTTGCTTTGAAATAGCCTTCCCCTCTGCCCCTGCAGCAAATGCCACCAGCAGTTGTTCAGATTTCCTTTGAGGTTTAGTCCTGTCCAAGTAGAAACTAAGTTGTCTGTGCACATCTAAGGAATGCAGTATCCGTTCCCCTTTGTTCTGAGGATTGGGAAAGAAGGTCGGCAAATGAATGGATTGATTAAGAGCCACACTGGGTACCACCTTGGGCATAAAGGATGGATTGGTTCTGAGGGACACCCTGTCCGCATGAAAGATGATGAAAGGATCCACTGCCATAAGGGCCTGTAATTCAGATACCCTTCTTGCTGAAGTGATTGCTAAAAGGAAAGCTGTTTTCCAAGAAAGACATTTTAAGTCTGCAATAGCAGCTGGCTCGAAAGGCGGTACAGTGAGTTTCTCCAAAACAAAGTTAAGGTCCCAGGCTGGGGTTGGAGGTCTCCTGGGTGGTCTCAAATTTTTTTACCCCTCTGAGGAACTGCTTGAGCAGTGAATGAGAGAAGAGGGGAGGTTCTGTGTTATAATGAGCTGAAATGGCTAAGGCATGAATTATGATGGAGGAAAAAGACAGGCCCTTGTGAAGCATCTCAGTTAAGTATTGTAAAATCTGAGGTAAACTGGGCACTGCTGTGCTCATCCCTTGAGATTGGTTCCAGGCACAGAATCTTGGCATTTTTCAGCATAAGGTTTTCTAGCACTAGGCCTCCTTGCCTCTAAAATGATATACATCACAGGTTCACTGAGGGATGGTACAGGAGAGATTAGATACTTAGCCAGGCTGCTAGGTTCAGTGTTAAAAGCTGAGGGTGCAGAATCTGGTTCTCCTGCTGAGACAACGGGGAAGGAGTCTGAGGCAGGTGCCATGGGGATAACCGTGACACACTGCGCAGGAGGGGGTTCTGGAGCAATCAAAATCATCCTTAGTGTGTCCGGTTTGATTTTTTTGTAGTACTTTGGAGAGAAGAGGCAGAGGGGGGGAAGGCATAGACTGATAGGTTTTTCCAGCTGAAGGGCAGAGCATCCATTTTCCAGGCTTGTTTGTGGGGAGTCCTTGAGCAAAATGTGTCCAATTGGTAGTTCTCGGGAGAGGCAAACAGGTCTATATCTGGGCTCTCCCATTTGCTTGTCAACATGTTGAAAATCCTTGGTTCCAGTCTCCACTCGTGTGGGTCCATGAGGTTTCTGCTTAGTCCGTCTGCCAGTGTATTAACATTTCCTGGCAGGAATTGAGCTTGTAGGTGCACTTGGTAGCTCAAGGCTGTTTTCCACAATGCCGTGGCTAGTCTGCAGAGGGGGTAAGAATGTGAACCCCCCCTGCTTGTTTATGTACCACATAACAGTGGTGTTGTCTGTCTTTACCATTAGTTGTCCTGGAAGAATGTGGTCCTTGAAGGCTGTCAGAGCATTCTGTACAGCTAACATTTCTTTTTGATTGATATGCAGGTGCATTTGACTTGGGTTCCATTTGCCCTGAATGCACTTCCCTGCCAAGTGAGCCCCCCATGCATAGTCTGATGCGTCCATTGTTAGGGTTTGGGCGGCAGGGGGTGGTGTGAAAGGTAGCCCCTCGTTTTGGTGGCAGGCCTCTGCCCACCAAAGGAACTCTAGGCGTAGGCACGGTATGATAGGAATTATTGCTTCTAGATCCTGAGAATGTTGACACCATAGGCTTTTTAGATACCACTGTAGTTTCCTCATAAGCACTTTTGCATATGGAATTAGAAGAATGCATGAGGCCATGAACCCAAAGTCTTGCAGTATTTGCCTTGCAGATAGCAGGGATTTTGTAGCCACTTGTTTAAAGTAGGTTGTCAAATGAATTTGTTTCTCTGGCGTGAGGAAAGCCATCTGGGAAGTTGTATTCAAACTTGCTCCCAGGAATATAATTTGTTGACAGGGTACTGTGATTTATTTTCGTTTATGGTGTACCCCATACAGTCAGAACCCTTTGTACAAAGGCCAGATGATTCAAAAGTATGTCCTGGCTTTCTGCCTGAATTAGACAATCGTCCAGGTATGGGTATATTTGAATACGTCTTTGCCTGCAAAATGCAATAACTGGAGCTAGGCACTTTGTGAATACCCTGGGCACAGTAGACAAGCCAAAGGGCAGTGCAGAGAACTGATAGTGCATGTCGCCTGCTTTCAAGTGCAGGTTATCTTCTGCAAGATTCCTTGATTGGGATGTGCAGGTATGTTTCTTTTAAATCTAGTGTTGCCAACCAGGCATCTTTGCTAGCATAGGAAGCAACTGGTGAAGAGTCAGCATCTTGAATTTTGGAATCTCCAAAAAAGGTGTTTAGAAAAGAAAGGTCCAGGCTAGGACGCCATGCATTGTCTTTTCTGGGTACCAGGAAAAGTCTCTACTAGAAACCTTGCCCCTTTTCCTCTTCTGGCACCAAATGAATAGCCCCCATGCCTAAGAGAGAAAGTACTTGTTTTTGGGCCTCTGCCCACTGATTTGGGGGTAGGTCTGGTCACCCGCTTGATGTTGGCAACGTGTGGAAGTGAAATCTGTATCCCTGGGACACTATATTTAAAACCCACTTGTACTGGGTAAGGAGTTCCCAGTTCTTTGCATGAAGAGCAATCTTTCCCCCCAAAGGGGCAGTCAGTTGATAAGTGCTTGGAAATTTTAAAAGGAAGTCAGTGAGACAGCTTACCATAGGGGGGAGTGTTATTACTCCCAGATTTGGAAGTGGAGGCCCCCCACTGCTTAGTCCTGTGCATACTCTGGGACTGCAGCCTGGGAGCTCTGCTGGATCTGGGTTTGGACTGAAGGTCTGGAAGAGGCAGGAAAGGACCAATTCTTGGAAGGCCAATGCCTACTAAATCTTGGAGGTTGTACTTGTAAAAAAATCTTTAACAGTTTGCATATATTTAGCTTTTTCCTCAATCTTTTTAAGAACTTCTTCTGCCTTGTTGCCAAACAAGCGGTCCTGGTTTAGGGGAGCATCCAGTAATTTTGCTTTAACATGATCTGGTACGGACTGCACCTTTAGCCAAGCATGCCTTCAAAGTACAGACCCAGTTACAGCAGCCCTGCAAGATGCCTCTAGAGTCAAAACCACATTGCAAAGTATGTTTTCCAACCTGTTCAGCTGAATGCAATAAATCCTGTAAATCCTTATTTTCAGCACAATCAGGAAATAACATCATTTTCTGTTTAAGCAATCTAATAATATGCTGCTGATACTTCAACATATGAAACTGGCAGTTTAAGGCCCTAATTGCCAAAGTTTCAGAAGTGTATACCTTCTTACCCCATCTATCCAGAGCCCTGGAGTCTGTATCAGAGGGGGTAGGATTTTTGGCAGTAGTAGCTTTAATGCCCTTAGGCCCCTGTGAAATGGTCTTAGGATCCGCAGTAGGATTTTTGAAAAGGAACTTGTGAGAGTCAGGGACCCTGTAATATCTATCAGGTTTCCTGGGAGCAGGAGTTGAAGCTAGATTCTGCAAATGCATCATCAACAATGTGTAGTACAGGAGGTATGGCTAAAGGCCTGTGCTGGGGCAGGAGTAAGAGATCCCTAAGCCTCTTTTTAGAATCAGAGAAAATGCTCCCTGAGAGTATGCAAGGTTTCACCAAAAGAGAAATTCTCTGATATGCAAGTCATCTGAATAAGGAAATATATGAATGCCATTCAGACTGTTATGAGCCATGATTGGGGCTACACATTTTGTGAACACCCCTGGAGATGCAGATAATTCAAAGGATAATGCAGAGAATGGATAATGTGACCCAGAAACGCAAAACTTAGAAATTTCCTGAAGCCTGTGGCTATGGGAATGGGATAAGCATCTTATAAGTCCAGTGTTACCACGTAAGCCAGGGGAGGAATGAAGGATAACAGATTCTCTAAAGTTATCATTTTGAATTCCAGTGTTTTTCACATATAGGTTTATGAACGAAAGATCTGATACTGGTCTCCAAAGACCTCTATCTTTAATACCAGAAACATTCTGGAATAGAAGTATTTGAACTAGTGCCTGTAAGTCAAAGGGGCTACATATCCTTGACTGTATAAAGACTGAAGATCCTAGGGAAAATATTCTTTACAGTTCAGTGTGTGGGCAGGAATTCCCTGAAAAGAGATTTTGTACCCAGTGTCAACTGTAACCCTCCAGCACCAATTTTAACACCCAAGAGCCTGTGACAATATTTTGCCAAAGGGGGATATTAAGGACCAGCTTGTGGGACAGGTTTGTTGAGATAATGGCCACAGGGAGGAGGGAGAAAGAATGCTGGCATTCTCATTCTGTACTGTTGGACTGTCCCTTTTTCTGAAAGAACACTTATTTCTTGTCAGTCCTCTTTTTTTAGCTTCTTGTTTGCCAGAATATGACTAGTTTTGTTTGGCTTTTTAATGAAAGAGAAAAGCCAAAAAGGCATATACTGGAGGAAAAAAAGAATCTTAGAAACTCCCTGAATCAGTTTCCCTCCTTCAAGTTGTTTGAGAATGTGGTTAGCAGAAGAACCAAACAATACTTCCGTCTCATATATACACACGTGTGCATATAACACATAAATGTGTC